>NC_134373.1:23843000-23995000 GCF_035582795.1 Mycteria americana
CTGTAGGTTCTGCTGTAGAAACTACTGTAGTTTCTCTTTTTTTAATTTTAATTTTTTCTTATGGTTGGAAAAGGAAGAAAAGAATATTTAGGACATATTTAGAAATCAAATACTGATACTTGGTCTGTTTCTTCCAGTTCTTGGTCATGTGAACAACCATCAAAATATAATGATGAGGCACCAAATGCCATTCTTGTATGGTCGTTGTATTCACCAATGCTAAAATAAAAATTGTTGTTCTTCAGTGTTTCTCACCAGTGTACTGCCTTCGACCAACCTGTTGCTATTTAGTATACGTGTATTTTGATTAGGCATTTTCTGGAGGCTTGCTTTTGCAGGTAGGGAAAGGATAAGACTGTAAGGGAGGTGACAAAATTGCTTCATTCAGTTCAGCTTTGCATTTAAAGGCAGGCCTAAGTAAACAGCAGAAAGGTATCTTAATTTAAAATTAAATTAATTTATATATTGAATATCTTTTGAGCTATGTAGCTACTGATTAGGCACTGAAACGTTTGTACAAGAGTATAGCTGTGTAGCTCTCCCAAACAGAGAGCTGGGGAGAAGTCCACATGGTGTGCTGGGGTGTGCCAAGGGCAGTACAGTTCATCTGAAGAACTTGATAAATGTTTTAGAACTTCTCTAACCCAGCTGGTCTAGTTTGTTTTGCCATTTTGCTAATGAATTCCCTGTACACTGTAGCCTTATAAATAAAACTAGCTTCATCATAAGCTGAAACTAGCTCTCTCCTTAAAAACACATACTACAATAAAAATTGAAAGTAACACACCAGGAATAATCTCAAAGTTTGTACGGCATGTGTGTAATCAGTAGAATCTACTGAAATGTTTGAAGACTGCATCTGTTTCACCGTATTAAAAAAAAATCCCATCTAAAAATAAGAAAAAGCAAATTGTCAAATTCTACAATGCTGGTATAATGATTGCTGGACATATGTATTCAAAAATACACATGCCATTTCTCAGCATGATTGTGGGAAGACATAATTTCTTACTGCCGTGACTGCAGTTTTGTTAAGTAAAACTTGCAAAACACAACATCACAAACTTTGGAAATGCAGCTTTAGCATTGTTCTGTGTTCAATAATTAAATACAAAATGCAAGAAGTTGCCTTCTTGACTTTCAAATCATACTTTTGCCACATCCAAAATGAAACACAACTGCAGGGTACTAATAAAAGTAGGCATGACTAAGCAAGGTAATTTCCTCCTGCATTAATCTTAAATTCTTTAAGAGTCATCAGAGTTTTATTTCACTGGTTCTGGTTAAATGGCTGAGTTTAACAACACATTAAAACTTGCACTGGGGAGATCAATTTCAAACAAATGCTCCCTTTGCAGTTGTGCCTGTATGAAGAAAAACAATCTTCTGTTGATCAGAAATTCTGTGTACTTTAAACAGCATTTGAAGGAGCCAAGTGACTCTTGTGTATGTTTTAATAGGGCTGGATGCCTGATGTCCACTTTTTTTTTTTTTTTTTTTTAAGAACAGTTTAATTTTAACAGCAAGTGTTCAGGACAGCGTTTCCTTCTGCTCTGAGGCTCACTGAGCACAGAATGGATGAGTAGCTGTCAGGGAGCAGGTTGCAAGTAACCACAACCAAAGTCCTGCTGTGCAGTAGATTACTCATAAGCAATATTTTCTTTCTTCTAAATGACAGTGTCTAGCTCAGATCCCTAAGAAATCAAACACACTTTTAATCTGATTGGCAAATTTACCATTCTTCCCTTCTGGGCTCCCTTTTGCTGGAGAGTGGTAGGAGAGAAAGGGCCCCAAATTAACTTCCTGAATTAAGAAAAACTCTTGCATGGGCTCTTCTCCATGCCCAGTCTCTGTGTTACAGAGGAGATGATCTTATTTATGCTACAGCTGAAAAAAATAAGGCAAGGTAAGATTGTGGCATGCAACCCTTCTTCATTTCTGTAATTCTAATATGGATAAACGCATATCCTAGTCAATGGAAAGGATGCCAATACAACCCTGTTGTATGACTGTGGGTGTCATTTTATGTGTTGGCATTTGGAGATTATTTAGGTAGTGAAAGCAATAGGTAAGCATGAGTAACTGTAATAGCAATCATGCTTCTATTTAAATAGTCCTAATGAAATTTTGCAACTATTTATATGGTGTAAATGTAATCAGAATCTAAACTTCCTGATTTCTGAATTGTGTTATCTGACATCTGGAAGCAATATGTGAATGAAGCAGCCAAACATAATTAAACTTGACTTCTGTTGCTTAGTAGCATGTCTATAATTTGATGTTTATGTTTAGTTTTCAGTGATTTTTAGTTGATATCAATGCATAAGTACTCAAGTATTTTTTGGGGAGACAAAAATAGCTCTTGCTGAGTTTTATGTTGCCTTTTGGCCTTGACCAAGCTAATTTGGTGGCTGGTGGTGCTTATGTGGCAGGTACCTCTGTGACAACAATGTAGATATGCCATTATCAAAGCCATTTCTCATCAAAAAGCATGGGATAAAATTTTTACAGCTCTCATCCTTGGGAGGAGCTTACAGTCTGGTCTGGGAGGCTCCCCCCCCCCCCCCCCTTCTTCAGGTTTCTGTTTCATGGTTTAGTCTCTCTGCTCCAGGGCTTCCAATTATTGTACGATGATGTGCTGTGATTGATAAAACTATCAATCACAGGCATCCCTGCTCACCTCATGCATTCAGCTGGCTACAGGCAAAGTCCGTTTATTTTGACTAGTTTCTCGTAGGTTAGTAAAGGGTCAATTTTGTGAGCAACAATCAGGTGGCCTTATATTTCTCTTCTGGATTCCCCACCATGTTAGACATATTTGGCTTTTTCTTTCTAACTTTGAAGTAGCAGAATTATTAGAAGAAGGAAGACGAGAAAGTTCTTCAGGGTCTACCAGATACTATTCCTAGCTGTTATCCACCATCAGAACTGACTATTTACCCACAATCTGTACCAGATACCTCGGCAATAATCCTACCTTAGTTAACCAAATTCCCACCAGCTTCTCCCTGCATTCTGACAGCAGCAAGCATTGCCTTTGCTAGCCTCTAGCATCCTTAGCAGTTGGAGCTGCTAATTTTTCAGTAACTACAATAAGTCATCAGTGATTATTTTCAGACAACTTTCAAATATGCATATTAGGTAATTAAATTTGCAGTAAGTGTCACTCTGTTATGCTAATGTTCTAAACTGATGTGTCAATAACTAATTTTTTCCAGCTGTTCTAGATCAACAGTTATTTTCTGAGCTGTGATGTAAAAAAAAAAAAATGCACTCACCTCATTCATACTCTATACAAATGAAATGTAGCACCTTCAAGAAGTCACTTTATTGCATTCAGGTGTCATAGTCTAGCTTATAAAATTACTTTTCTCGTTTACTACCACATAACACTTGAAAATATAAGATATATGTTTGTATTGCTTCTATTTTGGGCCTTTTGAATCTGTCAAGGTGCAAGACCAACAAACCTTTAATGTAGAAAATAGTCTTAGATTACGGAGAGACTATCTTGTACCCGGAAAATCTACTAATTGCAAGTAATAAAGTTTCAAAAATACAGAAATATTCCCTTTTAACTGTCACTTTTTTTCCTCTTCAAATAGTTTCCTAAGAAGGAAATTGTTCTTACTGGGGTTGGGATGGATCAGAGCTCAGTTCTTTCAAAAGGCTGTTTCTGAGGTGTTTTGCTCTTTGGATTTCCTGGTATAGGACTCTGAGGTTATTCCTATTTTTACTTAATTCTCAGGTCTTATCTCCCAAATGCAAGACTTTAGTCTGGTTCTCTGCCTGGACAACTGTTTTTTATTGCAAGTAGCAACCGTGGTACAAATTTCGTTTCAGCCATCAGTGAGGACTCCCTTAGGTGCAACAAAAAAGGTGGGAGCAGGTAACTAGGCATTTGTCAGAATGAAAGCATAAAAACAGTTGTTTGCGCTTGGTTTTCTATATTCTAGAATGATATTGTATGTGTACGTTGTGGATGTTCTAGAAGACTTTCTCTGCCTGGAATACGTAACATAGGATGCTACATGCATTTACCTATAGAAAGTACATATTATGACTGAAAAAGCAAGTGACCATATATTTCAAGACTGTGTTGCAATACACATGCATCAGGGAGCAGAGCTAGTGTAGTGTGTGCAGTCTCAAGCCTTGTCACTTCCTGACTGGGAGCTCTTCCCAGCGCGGCCTTAATGGCAAGCGCTGCATCCCTGCCAGATTTCAACATGCTCACCCAAATGGGCTCAGACTTCTTTCATGTGGCCCTCTTGATGTAATCACACATAAGGTGATCCCTATGTTTAAAAACGGAACAACTTTGAAATGAATATTGCAGCAGAGCCAATTTCTTCCAACAAACTTGACTTGGGAAGTAAAACGTCCGCTGTCAAATGACTAAGCCCCACTTTTGGGAGTTTACAACACAAGTTCTGACCACACTTAAAATGGAACAGGGACAAGGTGATTACATGCAGTCTTGATGTCTTCCTCAGGATGGGAAACAGAACATAATAGATTTTTGTGCAGAAAGGTGCTGAATGCCCTAGTTTTTCCATGCTAAAACTTAGACAGGTACGTGCAGAGAACTGTCCCAAAGGAAAAATTCCTTATGAAGATGGCTTGCTCTGTTGTACGTGTTTAGTATGCAGAGGAAGAAATTCCTTTTTCTCTTCTTCACCTACCAGCTAAAATACAAGAATACAAAACTCTACAGTGACTTTTTTCTTTTTTAAATACTGCTGTTATTAGATTTACCCAACCTTACAAGATGAACTTACAAAGAAAGCATAGTTACTAGTGCCATAGAACTTTATTGATTATAAAAAACCAACCAACCAAAACCCTTGAACTTTTCCTTTTCTTGTTGCTATATCTGTTTTTGTGATTGCCTTGCTTTGAAGTATTATGAAAATTCCCGTGATTACATAAGCCCTCATTTCCAAAGGTTTCCAAAGGAAGCCCTATGATGTAACAGAATTAACATGAAGTTAGCCACCCACAAGAGATTCAAGGTGAGGTTTAAAGTGCTTCCAAGTCCTTTGTATAGCCTACGCAGTTAGTTGTGTCTTTGGACCTGCAGGTATACAATGCCCTTAAAGGGTCATAGTACAGCTGTTATGACACTGGATGTAGCAATACCTGACATCTAGGGGCCTCATTTGTGACATGAAACCTCTACTTTGGCTTCTCTGACTGACGGAGATTTACTGATTGCATAAAAGAGATCAGTAAATCTGATGGTTTATGCTAAGATGCTTATAAGGTGACCATCTAAATTCATCAATAAGAAATCGTGATTACAAGCGGTATTGAAGCACTGCATTAATTTTTCAGAGCTTGAACATCTACCTCTATGTGATATTTATAACCTTAAGTTATCTCCTGGTGTTTGATCCTTGGTGCTGTTTCTTACAAAAAGCAAAACAGGATATTCCTTTCCTGAAAGGAATTTCTGTCCACTGGTGTGAGGTGTTCAGCAGAAGGAGCATCGGTCAGACTGGTGGAGACTTGAACCTGTATCAGGATCAAACCCATATCTACTTTTTCAGCAAGAGGCCTCACTATCTTATACTATATATAGGTTGGTCTTCCCCTCGTTCTTTGCAGAAAAGATTTGTTGGCCTGAAGGGAACAAGCAGGACTCCTGGCTGGGGCACTCTGCTAGGAATGGGAAATCTGTGCTCTGCTTCTTGCTCCAGTGACTATTTGTGTTTTACCCATTAACTGTTTTGTACAAAGTGCATGAAATCTTGTTCATAAAAGCAGTGTCCCGGTTGGCTATATGAATACATGGTTGTTCAGTGCTCAAGAATAAGATCCTTCTGGGTGTATATAGAAGCAGAACAAGAGAGTAAGTCTCCATAGTCCAATGAGTGTTGTGAAGAGATACCTGAACTACAGGCTTAAAAAATGAAACCATATTAGCTATCCTGGCTGTGCTAATCATCACATCTCAAGAAAGCAAATATGGTTAGACTGCTTCTGGTATCTGAGATGCCCTGGGAACCTTATGGACTATTGCCGGCCTAAGTGTAAGCTGTGTCAAAATGTAGATACTTTGTGCTGTTTCAGACAGTTTTGGAGCATTCAACATATCTGCATGTGGCCAGATGATGTACTATGGGAAATCTGCATATTTCTGAAGTGGCAGCTGGAGACCAGACAAAATACTCTAGGATTCCTACAAAAGTACTTGTAATGGGATGCAACTGAATCCCATTCCTCTCCACAGATTTGGACATCTATGGAATTAGGCAAGCATCTAGAGGCTGGTACTGTTGGATTTCTGAATGTGAATCTGCCCAATCCCACACTAGCCTATCAAATATGTATGCATGATTCCACTAAAGTGGAAGGGAAAGCGTAGGCTGGGGTTACTGGCAGATGGCTGAGCTGCCCCCTGGGCAGGTAGGAGGTATGGATTTGAACCTTGTCAGACAGCAGAGGAAATTGATACCTTACCACAATTTAATAACATACTTGAGCATCCACTGAAAAGCGCCTATTGGGAATGTCCGAGTTGCAGAACAGATGCTCTCAATGGTGCAACTTGCAGTCTTACTCCCTGGTTGTCTAAACTGAATCCTTCTGGACTGACTGGGAACTTAAGGTTCTCCCTGAGGGGACCTCTCCAAGGGGATCCTGCTGAAGACCTCACTCCAACTTGTAGTCTGAACACAGCCACACATGTGTCTGGGTGCCAGCAGGCACTGGGGAGTGTTGTCTTGCAGTGCATGTGCAGCTAAAATGCTTGAATTGTGTATGCCTGTGGAGTCCTGCTGTGCTGCACCCTAATATTTTCTTGTCTGTGCATATGCATACCTACGTGGTTTATAGACACACTATTTTTTTTTAACCTCGTCCATGCTCAACTTACATTGCAATGTCTTTGTACACAGAACGTGCAGGTTCTCCTTCTTCAATACTTTAGTGGAACAGAATCACAATGTAGTTTGAAGTTCAGTTCATAGCGCAAAAAAGTTATTTTCAACATGTTGGTGGTGGTGTGTTTTGCTCCAAACTACTCAGCTTTGAGCTCTTTGGAGCACAGTCAAGTCTTTGCTACGTGTATGGAAAGGACTTCATATGAAGAAGACTCCTGTATCCCTGGCATTTGGGTGCTATTTTGAAATAGAAAGTAATGATATCGTAGTTATAGTTTTTCAGTAAGAATGGGAGGGAATGATAAAGCTGCATTGTAGAGTTATGGTAAAATTAACCTTAAAGATTTAACTCTAAGAAATGTAAACTTTCTGTTATGCTTTTGTACTGCAGTGACGCATACAAATAGTTTTCTCAGGCTGAAATCATATCATTTGTATATATTCTCAGGATGGCCCTTTTTTGTATTTTTTGTTAAATCCAAGGTGGAAATTATGATGAAGTAAGCTTCACATGTCTTATTTGGGTTTTTTTTTTTTTTTAGCTCCCTAGTACTGTATGAACCACTCATTCAGGCAATAGCTATAAATACATAGTGGCAGACAAACTGTACAAATGAACTCAGAGAGAGATGTATATGAGAAAGAAAGAGGTTTTTGCACTGGTTAAAGTGGAAAAAGGAACATTTTCCTGTGATATCAAAATACAGCTTGATTGAAGATATGCACAGGCGTCCAAGCACACACAATTACTGCTTGAGCTTATGAAAATGTAGCTCTTAATATCTGTTCTAACCTCCATTAGGAATATTATAGAGCTGCAGTCTGCATCTATATTGGTTATTTAACAGTGATAGTGCATATTGTAATTGATCTAGATAAAGATGTTAGCATAAAGTATGGCAGATGTGCTTAAACCTTATGTCCCTATGTAGTCATATTGGCCAATGATGGCTTAATTTTTCTTTGAGATAAAATGTGCAGCTCCACGTTGTAGCTTGGTGTATCTTTTGATAGCAAAATTCCTGGGCATCTTTATTTAAAGTGACAGAGTTTTTATCAAAGAATACAGATAATTAAGTGCTGAAACTGAAAACCATCTCCAAGTGAAGAATTCTGCTGATTTTGTGTGCGTGATTGTTTACAGATTTTGTTCTCCATTTGCTCCCAAAGAATACACTTAAACACTCAATCAATGAATAACCTACAGCAGTTTGTTGTAGATTCAATAATGGGGAATGGTGCATTGTACCAGGATAGTCAGATATACCCATAGGGAGTGTCAGTGGTCAAAATGCTTCCATTGCCAGAAGGTAGTCTGAAAATGGTCTAGAAATTCAATACAGCATTGACCCTACATTGTATACATGATCTGCAGTCAGTTTCTTAAGCTTACTTGAAGTTTAAAAAACAGTCATTTTAATTCTAGGATTCAAAATATATATAAATATAGATTCTGGATTAAAACTATTTTTCTTTCTCTAAAGTTGTAAGTTTTAACAGGGTTTTTTTGGGTTTTTTTTTCCTCTTTCTATATATGTACCTTGTTGTTGTTTTGTTTTAGCACAAACAGGTTTTATGACAGTGAGGTTTCTGAAAATACAATCTTAGAAAATTTACACACAGCCCCCGCCCCATTGTCAGATATTTCTACCTGGTCTGGTCTGTCTCTAACACCAAATGTTTTTGAAATGCATAGCGATACCAAATTACAGACAATACATATGTTGCTAGGCTTACTGACAAGCTTTAGCTCCTGTTGATATGAGAACCCTGTCTTGAGTTATGAAGTTCACGATTCTGTCCTTTAATGTAGAAGTTTATTTAATTATTCCACATTGAAATAAAAAATATGAATTACATTTTTAAATATAAATTGAAGACTATATTCCTTAATTGGTTTACCACACAACACAGAATTATAAATGTTTTTTATTGTAGAAAAGAAAACTAAACCCCTTTCCATCTATGCATACTTTTATTCTCTGTTTTTGTTTTTAAATTTTTTTAGAGTGGGAGTAATAAGTTTCTGAATAATCCTACCTGGTACCCTGCTTATTCCCAATGCCCAAATGGATCCTATGCTGTGATTTCTTGGATGGAACAAAAACTTTGTGCTAATTAACACATCTCTGCCTTGCTCTAGTCTACCAACCATTCTAGGTAAGTCAGATGCTTTTATTCTGCAGTGTGTTTCTTATTTTCTAAATTGCCAGTGAAGGTCTTGCTAAACTAAAGCAAAAGTGTGCATTGCATTGCCCTGTGCTTCAGACTGATGCATATTAAAGTGAGTGTTACTACTAAATACTTAGAAAAACAGTCATTAGACTAAGTGCCTTGAGTTATGCATATGACCATAAAGTGAGATTACACCACTAGCAATTTTTAATGTCAGGATTTATACGGTGTCACAGGCTGGTTTTCAGAAAAAAGCGCACAAGTCTGGTGTTTGCTTCCCAAATGGATGTCTAATTGTTCTATTAAAATAGCAGCCATCAACTTTTTAGTTTAATTCAAATTTTTAAAAAGACCTTTCTCCCTTGAGATTGTTTGCCATGATGAAATATTTCAACTGGATCTTATTTAACAGATGCAAATGTTTTGTAAAAGCAAGAGAGCAAAATAACCTTTCAGCTTTTTCTGAAGCCTAGAAGTGTTTTGTTTTGCCAGCTGTCTATGAAAGTTCAGTGTATAAAAGGTTAGGAGCCTGACTTTTTTCTGTCTTGTATATCTTTGAAAAATTGGTTTATAGCGAGTCATACATCATGTAGCTAAGACATATGGGAATAGTTAAAGATTAAGGTAAATAGACAAATTGAACTGCTTTAAATCATTTTTCCCTGTTTCACTTTTATGAAAGAGCTTATGAACAAAAGTTGACATTAAGCAATCACAATAGGTTATTCTATATATTTTAGACAGTGGTAAAGACTTTAGTGTCAGAAAGTGTTGCATCACTGATGCTTATATCAATTTGATTGGTGTCCAAGTTTTAAAAATGTTACTTTGTCAAGTCATAACCTTTTCTGAGTCTTTCATTTGTCATTGTTTTGATGATTATATCTTTTAAAAAAAAGGGGGAAAAAAAAAAGAAAAATGTTCTGTGCATCAGGAATTATATCCTAGTTCATAAGACTTTTCTTATCAATTGTTTGGATAAAATTAGCACTTTCGTCATTCTTATGTAATATGATTGCTTGGATGTTTTAGTGTAAATGTTTCATTTTAAACACAAAGATTAGCAATTTCACTGAAAGAAGTATGTTAGAAATGCATTTTCATGAAATGTCAGTACACAGTTTGGCTTGCAGAGTCATAAATGAGAAGATTTTAGTCACACATAGTCACCATACTCTGGCTGTTATTGATAATAGTATTACCATGAGTTGGGGCCTTCTGGACCAAAAGAAAAAGTGTCAGCTGACAAAGCAAGGTAATTCAGAGTATGAACTTGATATAAGCAGACAAGTATTTTTGTTCTTGTCTTAACGGGTCCAACAAAATATGGCTATTCTGTAGAGACCAAGTAACTAAGAGGGAACGGATCTGTTTTGCCTATTTGTGTTCTTTGAGTCTTTGGCAGGAACTTAAGAAATGAGAAACAATAGGAGTTTGCACTAAAAATGCCATCCATGATTTAAAGTGTTGTTTCCTTTACTTTGTGATTTCAGAGCAATTATTTGTGTTGTCATTCTGAAGGGCTGGGAGCTGGGCTTGGGTGTTCAAGATGTTATTAAGATGAATTGACCATGTCTGAATATTTCTGTGTACTATAGGAAGCTTTAGGGGGAAAACAACCAAGCTACCAGTAGGAATTCAGATCCTTGGGGGCAGCTCAGCCAAGTGATCTTAAACTAAAACACCAGTTTCTTCCAAAATGGAGGCTAAATATAATGATTGTTGTAATGCTTTTACAACTGTTGTGGATAATGTGACTACATAGCTACATGAAGTTTTACTCCTTTACAATATTTGCTTGTTATTTGATTGTAGGGAGATCATTGTTACACGTAATTTGTAGGCCTTATATTTTTATTTGTCTAGTACTAGTCTTGTAACTAATAGCTAACTAGTTTTATTTTTGCTGTATGCAGTAATACTAAATACACTAGCAGTTTCTCTGATCATGTTAGAAATGGGTGGTTTATATCAATCTGTCTGTATATAAAACAAAAAAGTTCTGAATATCTATTTTTTTGCAAAAGGTAATATTATTTCCAATACAGATGAGGGACAAAACCATAGAAATAAAATAAGATTTAATGCTGGGAATGCTCTTCTCTATAGCAAGGTAATAATATTGCTTTGTAGCTATTTTTAATGGGTCACTTATTGTTTTGAATTAGAGGATGTATTTGGACTGTTTCTGTGCACTATGTAAAAACCAGGCACTGATTATTTTCTGCACTGTGGGTATCAGTGCAGCTTTTAGCCTCTGTGGTAGGAAAGTGCTTGTTTCCTGAAATCTGTTGCTATCTTCCCTGTCTATCGCATCAGCTAAAAATAAGACAACTGAACAAACCCCTACAATATTAAAATAATTCTTAGGAGAGTTATATTCCCTAAATTAATGGACGAATGACTCTTTTTACTTTTGTAGATTAAATTTGGATATTAACCTTGATTTTTGAATTACATTGCAATGTCTTAAGTGAAAAAGATATATTAGCATGATTTTCTGCTAAGGCAAGTCTCTCCCTCTTTTTCTTAATAGTGGCTATGGAAAGAGTGCCGGTAAGCTTAGCGTGACATCCAAATGTAGCTCAGGTTAGGCAAGGGAGCTTTGACATTTCAGTCACAAGAGGGAGCTGTTGGAGCTAAAACTACTAGAAATGCGCACTTACACAGTGCGGTTTTAATCAATACTGCTCAGTTCTAAATATTTAATGAAATACATTAACAATTATTAGTTTCCACCATCACACCCTATGACTACCACTGACATGCATTTTCTAAGAGAAGTATGAAAACAATAATTAAAGTGAATAAACCTATACATTGGTAGTAATATATTTGGCGTGTGTGTGGGAACAACAGCCAATCTTTTCTCCTTATGTTGGTGACAAGCTTAAATCTGCTTCAAAGCAAACAGTCTTGTCAAGCAGTGAAATATTACTTTCGTTATAGAACCCTTTGTTACTCATTTATGTTGCTGTGTATCAAAAGTCTGTGGGTCCAACTTTTCTAGTGGCTCTGGTAGGAAATTGAGCGCGCACATGAATGTCATATGGTGAAGAATGTCAGTTTATATGAAAATTGAAGAATTATCTGTTTTCCCCCTGCAGTTATGCACAAAGGCATCATTGTCGGTTGCCTTTCTTAGACCTTCCCTGCAGGCATGATCAGACTCAAGCAGACAGCTATTTTCCTTTAATTTTCCACAGCAAGCCAGTAATGCTTATGATTATTGTGAAGTCAGGAAAAGTTTAGTTTCATCAAGTGACATGTAGTGTTGCAATTAGTCACTTAAGCACTTCTTATAAAATTTTCTACTACGGTATCTAGCTTGTCAGATGCAGCTAAATATTAGCATCTCGTTTTAAACAGGAGGGTAAAAACTCCTAGCAGAAAGCACAGCTGACAGCTCTCAACATGAGCTGAATGATCACTCACAATTGTAATCGATTCTGTAAGTACTGAACACAAACCCCCAGGCAATTGAGGAAAATAGGATGATGAAGGACTGCAAACTAATACGTTACACATCTTCATTGATTAGTCATTGATTAACCATTATTTTTCTGAATGACAAACAGCTAGTGGTAAAGTAACTGAAGCTGATGATTTATTTACATGTTAGACAGAAGATGACTTCTTTATTCAGCTGATTGTGAGCTAATGCGAAATCAGAAGACAGCAACAGTTTAAGAATAAAGGCAGGTTTATAATCTTTTTTGACAGTATTCCTAGACTCAAAATGTTTTTACTGGAAAGAAATTTAAGTAGACTTTCAAGCAACACATGAAATTCAAATGAGGATCATCTACACGGTACCTGTAGTATAACTACATTTAAAGAGAAGATCATTTTATAGACTTGGTATTTACAAGAATATTGATCAGTGTTTATTGAACTTTTAATTTAATTCTCTGTTTTGTTCAGTGCCTTATTGGCAATTAAACGCAGCTGCAGAAATGGCAGAATAATTGTTTGCAACATACCTACTATCTTCATTATTCTGAAAATACCTCCAAACCCTAGCTTTGAACACCCCATGGAATTAGGAAACACATAATTAGGAAGCAGTCTATGCATTTGGAGATCAGTTTTTTCTTTAATACATATCAAACATCTAATTATAATCAACTCCTACCAATACAGTATGAAGTAAAACTGATTGCAGGGGAAGGTGGCGGGGGGGTTGGAGTGAGGTTTCTGCTGATCCAGTGGACTTGTGTTGAGAGTCCAGTTGACCTTTTCTCCTTCTGTTTTCTTTTGTACCCTCTTCTCCCCCCTCCTTCCCTTGCCCCAAGAGGGGGGGGAAAAAAAAAAAAATCTATTCCTAGTGAATGTAGTGCTTAAATCAGTTTAAGGAAAGAGGCCTATGATACTGTCTGAGAGATTCCCTGGTACAGTCTACTTCAGCTATGAAAGTATTGTGGACAACGCCTGTTATTTATTAGTGATGAATCATTAGAATTCTTCACTTTTCTTTTTCATAGCATTAATTGTGATGAGCTTTTTGTAAGCACGAGGATATGATTCTTCATAGGAATTATGTTCTAAATTAACAGTAATTAATGTGTGCTTAATATAGAGTGCTAGTGATCTGTGATGTGTATTAACTAGTTATCAGAGAGAGTTTCAGTGAAAGATGTGTGCTTTCAGGAAATATGAAAGTAGAATAACTGTTGAAGGGAAATTCATCACCATTGCTAGATTTAAAGGTTAATTATCGTATCACATAAATTAAGAAAAGGAAAGATGGCAGTATACCATAGAACTGCTGTTGAAGTGCAAATGTGCTTGATACTACCTCTAATAACTGTTCCATTATTAGACATACAATTGTGCAATTCTGTTGTCTTCTGGTCTTAATAGTTTTCTAATTCTGCAAATTAATCCATTAAAATATCACTACACACTTGGCCAAGTCTTTATACATCGAATTCCCTCCCCCCATTTTATGGTGAAAACTTATAGACTTTAATCTTCTGTACATGTTTTAATGAGAGGCTTACTTACAGGTGGATAGCAACTGATATCCACCTGGTATCTTCTGAACACATTTAGTATGAACCTCTGTTAAACTGTTAGCTTTACTGTTGAAATGTTTGTCAACTGGCACTAAGCATGATCTCATTTCAGGGTTTGAGCATTTTTTACATTAAAAACAATAAAAAGCCTATGCTCTTTGCTTTCAGATTTGTAACTTGCTTGCAAAAGAGCTCTGGGACAGTGATGAATTTATACCATTATTATTTTTGCCTTTCTGCCAACAGAGTAAAGTTGAACTACTTTTCCCCTTGGGACATCCAGTTGTCCCCTAGTTTCAGGACTGGGTTGGACTGGGCAGCAGAAGCATTTTACGAGGCACCAAGTTGCTGCTTGCTAGGCAGTTCCATGTTATGAGTCCTGAAATTATGGTACGTATCAGTTTGATGCGTCTTAATCGTACATCTCTACCTCCGCATGGGTAATCAGCCCTGTGCGTTTCTGAGGAACCTGCACCACTTCTGCCCTCCCAAGTGCTGCCTTGTGCTGCGCGCCGAGCATTTGCAACTGGACAGTGCTGATTGCTTTAACAAGTCTGAAAAATAACAAAAGAAAAATCGCTTTTGCAGTAAAACCACAAGGAAAAGCCTCTAGGACAAGGCGTGAAAATACACAGTTCCGTTCCTTTTACACCTGCAATTTCAATACCTATTTCTGGTTCCCTGTGTAAAAGTGAAGAAGAAATCCAATGAATCCTTATACAATTTTGTGTGTCATACTCTGTGTTACCCATTTAAATTGCCAATTAAGGGGACTATTCGCATGAGCAAGTGTGTGATGTGGCCTACTATGTAATGCTGGTACATACTTAGTAATTGAAGAAAAGAAAGAAGTATTTTGGATTTCCCTTCTCATTCTTTTGAGTCCAGATATGTTATCACAACTACACATGGGGTAGAATATGCCTCAGTGTCTTCAAGCATATTAATATCTTTAAATTTTTAAATGAAAATGTAGCTGTCAATTTTAAACTAATTTGGATGGACAGCAATAAAATGCAAACCTCACTTCGAATTAGAATTTTCAGTGAGGATTTCTAATGGAAAGTAATTGCTGACAATAGGAAATGACAAATTACTAATTACTTAGTTCAATTAGACTTTTGTGCCTTTGGTCCTAAGTGGCAGGCATACAGCAAATCTTGCACTTTTCTAACAATTAATGACACTAAAACTATTTAAACTGCCAACAGATGTGAGTAAGAAGACATGAATTGAAACTTACTTAATTTACATACTATCCCAATTTTATATCAAGTAAATGGTGTTTAATTTTTATGTTACAATTAAATATCACTGGCATAGTGTAATTTCTGCAGAACTTTTCAGAATAAAATAGTTTTGCTGAAATGCTAGTGCTAATGCTTTTTTTTCCTCTTATCACAGCACTATTTATCTTAAAGTGACTTTAAAATATATAGGGGCAGTGAATGGGATATAATTTTTTTTTTAGAGCTTGTGCTAACAGTTTTCCTAAAGTGGGATGTAGAATTGCATCAGCTAGACTGCTGCAATGTAAGGTTTCAAATTCTCCTCCTAATTTATGGGTGAATGCAAAACTTCATCCAGTGTATAGCATTCAGAAGCAGCCAAACATCCTATGTATTTTCTTCTTAGTCTTTAATAAAGTCCTTCCAGAATTTGTATGTTAGATATTGTTTCTTCGTTAACGCTTTGCTGGTTTACGCCATTTTTTAGTAAAGGCTGGATTCTTCATTCTTTCTCGCATTTTGCAGTTTAGCTCTTTTGAATTGCTTTCAAGTATGTTTCTACTGAATATGAAGAGTGGCAGACCATAAACTGACTGTAAAGGTTTCTGTGCAGTCATTAATATATTTATGCACAGGTAATTTTTCCCTGTAAAGTTTATCATAATTTCTACACCTCAAAACTTCTGATATTGGAAGCCTAAAATCAGATGCTCAAATAAACCTTTTATACCTTAGAAACTGCTAGCCTCTTTTCAGTATATTCTATGTGATCGTTAAGATTTGTTTAGGTGTTTAATAGTTCTGAGAACTGGCCGCTTCTGTTTGGATATATGAATACCTAGCTTTGGAAATATTGCCCAGTAATATATTTTTAGTCAAGAAAAGAAGGAAAAGATACTAAATTGTGAAGCTATTAATCCAACAAAACTCTGTTTGACTTTGCAAAATAATCTGTGAAGGCCTATTTCTGAGTTCTTCCCTTAGGCAAAACAAAAAGAAAGCTAAAGGCAACATTTAAAAGAATCCATTAATCTAATAGTAATTTATGGTTACTTAATTTTCCAGCAATTTGTAGCAAGATATAAGGCAGTAGACGGTATTGTAGTGATGGGTGTTCCTGCTGAAAAGATGTATAGATAGAAGATAATATTCTCAATATGGGAGTAGAAATAGGAATGTCTTTATAAAATATAAATGAGAAGGCTACAAGAAAATTAAAATATAGGACCCAAATCAGGAAAGATTTATAGAAGTGCCTATGTTTAGTTTCAAGAATTGTCTTGAAGAAGAGGGTGTTTTGTAAGAAGCATTGTGCAGGTGTGTAATTTTGGTTTACAAAAGAATATAAGTACTGATAATGGCACACCAACCTTAATGCAGCATACTTCAAGGCAGACTAGGTATGAGACTGAACGTACTATTACGGCATTTCTTCCTTGGTGTGCTTTTATCTAATGTCTTTGCAAATGGCTGCCAAATGATCATTGCTTTCCTCAGTCTTCTTACGCTTTATGTAGTACTGCAAACAAAATAATATAATAAAATTCTCTTTGATTTGAAATATTAGGTGTCAGAAAAGCTGAACTGAATAGATGAAGAGGGTGTATATTACACGTAAGGGTTATAACCATACAACTTTATACTTTAAGGACTAGCTCTTCACCTGGATTATGTTAGTGCAGTTTTGTTGTTAGTAGAGATGCTTCAATCTACATCACTTAAGTCTAGCAATTTCTGTTGAGCTTTACTGCGTTATAATCCTCTAAAAAGCAACCACACAGTGTAGGCAGTCTGAAACTCCTGGCAAAAGGATTTCTGTACGTGCATTTCCCCAAGAGATTTGTCTTGGTGGTTTTTTTGTGTGTGTTTTTATTTTATTTAATTTGTAAGTTTCCAGTAATTAGGGCAATTATACTATTACTTGAGAACAAAGCAAGCTGATAACTGAACTGAATTGCCAGCAGTAGTTTTGGACAAACCTATGTTGTTTCACCACAGCTGTAGTTTTCTCTTCCCAAAAGCTCAGTGAACTTTAGAGCTAGAAATATAAGAGAGACCATACCTCATAATAGAGGAGAAAGGAAAAGCTTAGGCAGGGGGTAGGAAGCCTGGGCAGGGACAGAGGAAAGAAAGACTTTCACAAATCAGAAAGGGAAAAAAAAAAAGTGGCATTGGTATTGTGCTTAGAGAGATAATGTGGAAAAGAGGTGAGAGCAGGGACAGAAGTATACTTGGAGCAAGAAGGACATAAAAAAAAGAAGTGGCCTAATTAGAAGAAAAAAAGAGGGAGACAGATGATGGGGAGAAGCAAAAGAAGGGTCAAAGATACCAGGCAAAAAAAAATAATGAAGCTAAGGAAAATTAGCAGGACAGATATAAGGCTAAGAATATGGTGTCTTCATTCATGCCACAATGAATCATGAGAGTAGAATGTTTAGGCTGATTTAATCATCCACGGAGTGTATCATTTCCTTTATAGCTCCATCATAATTATTGAGGCACTGGCAACAGATGAAATGTGCAATTCTCGATTGTTTGGACTACTGAGGAAAATGAGGATGAAAAGGACAAAAGGCAAGAATACAAATGTATTTATTTTTAGTTGTAGTTTGAATGAAATGTATGGATAGAAGCGTACATACAACTTAGATTAAGAGGTATCTATATCTCTAGTGATACATTAATGTGAAAGCTAGATTTCTAATGACAGTGTTGTGTCAACTAAAAAACTGAGAGAATAATAATTTACTTCAGTGGCAATACGTTGTTTTAGTAATAAAACATACTGGGTAAAGTTAAGTTTCTAAAATGGACTAATACCTTTATTGTTGTAAGTATTTCCTTTAGAAAATACTAATTTTTTTCATGATAACAAGGTATTTTTATAGGAAGTGGGAAACACAAACACCAACAGTCCTTTAGGATTTCATAAGAAAATAAAGACCATTCAAAATTGCCATACTTTCTCAGCTTCTGTGGTCCAGAATGTTGCAAAATTACATTTGTCATTATAGAAACTCTTAGTTGTCTGATGTGATTATTCTTATGTACTTTTCTCCAAAGCAAAAAACAATATGAATGAATTTGTACCATGCCCCTCACAGATAATTTTCTGTTATCATAGCAGGGAAAACTAACAGTACAGGATGATGCTGTAAATAATTTCTAGCATATGGAAGTAACTATGCTGCTAATCTAATAGTTGGCTGCTTATTCTTCATCATGGAAATTATGCATTTCCATTTTATTTTTTAAGACTAATGACTTTTAACCAGAGTAACTCTACTGGAAATTTCTGATAAAAGTGGAGTAGATCTCATCTCTTTTTTTTTTTAATTCACTGACAGTCGTCCTACTATTCCAGTGTTTCTGAACAGGTAAACAAACTGCCTCTCCCTCCCCCCCCCCCCCCCCCCCTTTTTTTTTTTCCTTAAAGAGAGGAAATCTGAAGTGTGAAAAGAAAAATTGGTATCATTTAGAACTAAGACCCTGATTCAGCAAAAATCAGCTTGACTCATGCACTGGGCAAGGCCGCGGAAGTCCTGAACAATTGTTTTTCATAGCTACACATGCAATGGAAGACAGATGGCTGTTTTGCTAAAAGAGGTCCAGCCATCTTAAATATGCTTAAATAAAATGTTTGTTTAGAATTTTTCAGCTGTGTAATAGCATTAAATAATGGTTCATTATTAGCAACAGATTTTTTTTTGCAGATTGACAGTTGTCTTATACCTGTATTATATATGATGTATCTATCAATTGCATTTGTTAATGAATTAAAACTTTGTTAGATTTCATGCATTTATTTAAAAAATTGCTATGAAGGATGATGCTTTCAAGAAAAAAGAGCAGCTACAAAGTGAAAATGTGAAAATAGGGCAAAATGTGGTATATTCTACAACTTTGTTATGGATAAAGCACTGCTATAAGTAAAAGACAAAAATCCATATAAAACTTAGAAGAAAGCAACTGCTCGTTTTAAAGTATAACTGTATAGGAGTAGTGGTATAAAGAGAACAACTGTCTGTTGGAACAAACATGGTAAGGAGGAGATGTTTTTAGAATCAATAGATAGGTTTCGGAGGGAAAAAAAGTTGTTTTTTTTCCTTTTTGAACTAAGGCAGAGGAAGAGAAAAACTAGTAAACTCAGTTATTGCTAATGCCTGGAAGATGGTGTACCAATACAATCAGAGAAATGCAGATTGTAGGTATGGATTTTGTTGTTGCTTTGTAGTGGATCTGCTGCTGTTGTGGACAAAGTGTATAAGGCCAAAGGCCTTTTTAAGAAAACAGAGTATAGAGTATATTGGTGTGTGCAAAAGATTATGGATATTTGAATGTCTTCATACATGTGTCTTGACTGACTAGATTGTAGGCAAGAGCTAAAACAGGGGTACCTGATTTTTGGCCTATCGCACAGTAGTGACCCTTGGAAATGAAGTACTTAGGTGCCATTTGTATTGGCAGATGTCTAGAGCGGTTGTGACTAAAAATCTTGCCTCGTTACTATAGTACTGGAGAAATAAGCTAATGACCAGCGTAAAGCAGACTAAACAAATGTATTTTGAAGTCAACCATCCACAAAAGTTAAGGTCAAGTTCCTGCTTGACAATGCCTGTTTTGGCAAAATAAAGCAAAACAGAAACTCACATACACTCTTCTTCCTAAGCTTTATCCATTAATTATGAGGGAATGTACAGATATGAACAGGAAATGATCTACCTCATGTTAGGTTCTCAAATAGCCATTATTGCCAGACTAAAGCAGGCAAAAATCAGTTATTTCCAAAATCATGAAGTTGTCTATCTCATGACTTTTGTCATGATCATTTTGTGGTGGTGTGTTTTTATTTAACTTAAATTTGCTAAGCTTATATTACCCAGTCTTTTTCTTTTTCCATTTTTTGTAGGCAAAATTTGAGTTTAGAAGCAGGGTTTTCAGAAAGAAAAAAAACCAAGTCTGTGTCAAGAGCTTAATGCTAGGAGCACTGGACATGGCAATGCTGAAAGTCTTTGCCTCTTGATGTGGCACATACTGCAACTCATCGTGAGGAAGGAAGAGCGAGTGAAGTCTGGGCTATGCTTTTCTGAAGAGCATTGCCTACTGACATCCCGGAGAGCTGGAATCGGCTGCCAGGCTGCCTCAGAGCCTTATGGCCCTACCAGAAAAATGGATTTGTGTGGCATTAAGTTGTTCTTGCCCCCATTAGGTTGCATCACTACTACAGCCAAAACCTGCTTTTAAATTTCTCTTGTGTTTGATCTCCTGACTTACGTCCTCTCTCTGTTGTAAATTGCTTCTTTGGGGGAAGCAGAGGGCTGGCCATGTCTGTATCATAGCTCTTAGTAACAGGTATGGTTCACTTCCTTCAGTGATGATTTTTTTTTTTTCTTAAAAAGAAGTCTCATACAGTATCTCTTTTTTTCTTTGTTTTGTTGCAAAGGAATATCAATTAGTAGATTTAGAAATGGCTGATCACTTAAATTGCAGAGAATGGGTAAGCTTCTGTTTTTAGCTTGCAGAAATCTAATCTAACATCATCAGCAGATAGACGTGTTGGGAATTAGTTCATCTGACTGTATTTGCTATAACTCGATGCCAGGTTCCGCTCCTTGTTACGCTAGAGTAAGTCTGATGCAAGTCTTCTGACATCCATCATCCCTGGGGATTTACCACGGGAACAACAAGGCAGAGCTGAGGAAGAATTAATCCCTTACCCTGAGATAGTTCGTGCATGGTATCTGGCTCCATCTCCTGTTACTTGCGAAGGTCCGATGGGCCTTGGTAGAAAGAAGCATCTTCTGGCTCTTCGGTTTCCTCCTCCTCCTTCTCTTTCCTCCTTCATCCCTTCTTCCAAAAATCCCCATATTCTTTCAGTACAAATACTTATAATTTAAAGATAATACTTCGTTGCTTTTCATCACTTATTATGTTCCCTGGATGTATCCAACTGTTTTGCTTTACTGGGAAGGGTTGGCTCATGAAGGGTCTCTTCCAACCTAAACGAATCTGTAATTCTATGAAAAGATTGGAAAGTGGAGAGACAACAGGGCCTTACATTAGACTGCAAAGCGAAGGAGCTATTACGTTCCCACACTGAGCAGTATAAGTTTGTCAAATATTTTTTTCCTCTCAAAGATGAGATAGCTTTAGGACCCACAGCCTGTCACTGAAATCTACCTTTTGTACCAGAGGAGTGCGAGTGCTGGTACACCCCGAGCCTGGGGGAGAGCAGCTCTGTAATTCAGTGTGGTACAAGTAGTCTTTTCAGCTTTTCTAGATTCTTGCTTAGTCATGAAAGGTAATTTAACTCTGACTTTAGTACTATCCACAGGGTTTTGGCAGTAGTCTATTGATTTTTGTGTTTTATTTTTTATTTACCTCTCTCAATTCCATATGGCTTTCGATTTAGTTGTACTGGAAAAGGACAAAGAAAAATCCCACTCTGGTATGTCAAAAACTACACTTTGACTCAATGGGGAATGGTAAGGGGTGAAAGACATTTTTCTACGGGCTTACAGAATGCTGTAGCTGTTTCAATAATTCACAAAACCACCAGTGTTTCTAACCCATTGTCTTGTACCAGGACACGGAGTGTATACAACTGCAAGGAAAGGACAGATCCTGCCCCCACAAACTTGCTGTCTCCCCATTTACCTCCTACAGTTAGAGAGTTCCTTAACTTTCATTTATTATTGGTTTGTTTGTTCTAGTTATATTAATGTTAACACCAAAAAAGGTTTTTTCTTTTTCTTTTTTTTTTTTTCCTTTCCTTCCTGAGCAGGCTCATTTTCTTTCAGGACTTGTTGTCCTTCCTCTCTTACTGAAACAGCTTTCAGTTTCCAGGCTAGCTAGCTGAAAGACTGTTTGTGGCTATAAAAGAGCCAAACCAGGGCTCAGTACATGGATCTGAGGAGGATTACTAAGGATTCTAGGGCATTTTGCTTCTGTCCAAAATTACTTTAAGGCATAGGTGTCAGATAGCTTGGCTGTGTCTGATGGATCAAGGGGACGGAGTGAGAGTGAGAAAGAGAGGTGAAAGGGATAAGGAAAGGATTGAGGACAAAAGGAAGATCAGAAAGCAGTCTGGGTAGTGAAGGGAAAGACAGGAACAATATCTTACTTGTGAACTTCTATTTCTAACTCTTTGAATACCAAAGGCGATCGAGAGCATTTCTTCAGATGTATTGACACAAGCTGGAGACAGGTGGCTGGCTTTAAAATTCATCGCTGATTGTGAATCATCTACATCATTTTAAAATTACTTTATTTGACAGATATTAAAAGTAGGAAGGTGTATATTCTTATTTTGAGTCATAAATAAAAATGAATCAAGTGTTTTTCATTGTGGGTCTATTTTCTCTCAGTGTCATTCATTTTGAAAATTCTGGCAGTAGCTGTTCAAGAAACATTCAAAACCACAATAAGCAGTGTTGGAGGTCAAGACTGCGGCGTGTTTGCAGAGCTGTGTGTGTGAAGAGAAGCATCCTGATCGTGCTGTGCGTGGCCGTGGGCGCTGAACAGGCTGGCTGCCATGCGCCCTAGTACCTGGCGCGCTCTCTGCCTGGCAATGGGCACTTGGGCTAAAGTCATCTGGGAAGCTGCTACCAGGGCATCTGCGCTGTAATGCTGATGTTTCTAGATCTTGCTTCCTAGCTTTAATTACCAGTATCTAGTACCGTGGCCTTCAGGACATGGCACATAAGTTTCTGGATTTTCTGCAGAAATAGGGTTCAAGTAATTTTGCAAAAGCACAAGCAGGAGCCACAAGGGTTGTGAAGTCCCTCCCCCCCCCTCCTTTTTTGAATAAAACCAAGACGTTCTAGTATAAGCGTGCGTGCCCTGGTTTACAGCCAAATGACCAAATGTGCAAAGTATGACTGGTTTCACTATCTCACTGCCCATCTATGGATATACAGCCAGAAGAGAAGGTAAATTTTTGTCTGGGCAGAAGAATGACCTCCTATGCCTCTACAGGTGCTACTTAATCTCTGGTTCACCTGGGGCAGAGAGTGATGGTGATAGTCATGGGGATGGCAATGGAAAAGCCACAGTTACATCTAACTATTTTTAGTGCTTAGATACCAGTGTGACTTAGAAATACCTAAAAGGGGTAGATAGAGTGAGTCAACAAGAACCAGTCTCCTAGATATGAGTGTTTACAGCACGCTGGGGAGAGGAATGTGAACTTTGATATGGTGGGCCAAATTTTGTCCTCGTGTCTTTTAGATCTGGTCTGTGTATTTACTATTCTCTGTGTATTTTGCTAATTGAACTCAGACATGTATGTTTTTTCCCCTCTGTCAGCCTATCATCATATCCCTTTCCTAATCTTCTTCTAAACTAGAAAACATGGCAGAGAAATTGGTATGGTAGGAATTTTACTGCATCCTGCAACTTCCAGCATTTTGTCTGAAATGTATGAAGTTATTGTGCAATCCAGAATTTTTGCTTGTAGAAGAAGGTGATAAAACATATCAGAAGTTTTGAAGAACAGCTTTTATTTTTAGCAGGGAAAATAACACTGGGGGAACCAGCAACCCATACAAAGCAGCAGACTGGAATTATGTTATCTGCATTTATAAGAATGTATAGGTTAAAGTGATAAAGAAGTCCTGGTGGAAAAATAATGAAGATGCCACTAAACCATACTTTCAGAAGTAAATGGTCTTTTCCAGGGAAGGCCTGTATGATCCAAATTTGGTCACATTTGGCTCATAGCTACAGAAAATGCGTATGAATTGTCGTGGTTTAACCCCAGCTGACAGCTCATCCCCACACAGCTGCTCACTCACTCCCCCCCCTGCCCTGTGGGATGGGGGAGAGAATTGGAAGGGTAAAAGTGAGAAAACCTGTGGGCTGAAATAAAGACAGTTTAATAGGTAAAGCACGCAAGTGAAGCAAAACAAGGAATTCCTTCACTCCTTCCCAGGGGCAGGCAGGTGTTCAGCCATCTCCAGGAAAGCAGGGCTCCGTCACATGTAACAGTAACTTGGGAAGACAAACGCCATCACTCCAAACGTCCCCCCCTTCCTCCTTCTTCCCCCAGCTTTATATGCTGAGCATGGCGTCATATGGTGTGGGGTATCCCTTTGGTCAGTTGGGGTCAGCTGTCCCAGCCGTGTCCCCTCCCAGCTTCTTGTGCACCCCCAGCCTGCTCACTGGTGGGGTGGGGAGAGAAGCAGAAAAGGCCTTGACTGTGTGTAAGCACTGCTCAGCAGTAACTAAAACATCCCTGTATTATCAACGCTGTCTCCACCACAAATCCAAAACATAGCCCCATACTAGCTACTATGGAGAAAATTAACTCTACCCCAGCCAAAACCAGCACAGAATTTATATTAGAATTAGATTTGGGGGTGGGGGAAAAAACCTACATCAGTCTCTGAAACTTGGTAAAACTCTCTACTGAGATAGAGATATGTATATGTATAAATAATATATACACATATAATTATATCTTCTCATGTTTGGTTGATTTACTAGGAGAGAATTAGGATCAAAATTATATAATGAAGAAAGCTGTGCATAGGTTTTTTTACCTTTTTTTTTTTGTTCAATCCCTTATATTTGGTCAAACTGCAGTTTCATTGCTGGATAATATGGTAAAAAGATTCATTGTAAGGGTTACCTAACAACATTGGTGGTGTTGATGAATAGTTGCAATTAATACATTCCCTTAATTAGTCTGATACCCAGAAGATGCACCTGGCAGGTCATTTTAATACTACAATTGATTTATTGCTGCTAGAAATGATTTTACCAGCTATCTTCAGAGAGCACAATTAGAGAGGATTTCAATTTTTTTATGCATTTTCACTGAGGAATAAACATAAAAGGTCTATGTAATTCAGAACAAAGCAGCTATAATGTACTAATGGTTTATGGATTTTATTAATATTCATCTAACATTAGAGGCAATTTTAGAGAATAGCAACCTATTTTCTATATGAAGTATCCATTTTTAGTATTGAGTGCTTTATTTAAAAAACAAAATCAAACCATGGTATTTTAAATGCGTTACTAGTATCACGTATGGGAAATCTTATAAATGGGGTAACAGTAAGAATATATTGATAGATGTGTGTTTGTTATTGATAGATGTGTGTTTGTGTGTGATATATGTGTCAGAGGCACTGAGATTCGGGAAAAAATATAAATTATGTACTATTTTTGAATCATGATGAAGTCCTAAACAAAGAAATGTTTTTCTGAGGTTACTGTAACAATGTAACTAAATCAGTGTTAGCTTAGCTTCTCATAAAAGTATCAACTTCTATTTTCATATTTTTAAGTATGTTTTTGAAATTGATCTTGAAATTAGCTTGTTCTGCTCTTTTCTTCTCCTCACCTTACTGTATTTTGCTCCATTTCCAGTGCTGCAACAGACAGCATGGCTGTCTTTTGTTAGCTTCTCTGTGCACTAATATCACTGGCACTATTGTGGAAACATCCAGCAGGCTCCCTTTCTACATCTTAGAACAAAAGGTTTTTTCTTCAGTAACAACCTATTAATTCCTAGGTGCTTAAAAATTACTTTTTTTATCTATTTTCCAAGTGACAAAATGTTTTCCCTTGATAGGGGGGAAAAAACTGCTCAGAGTTTGGGCAAGAAACCTAGCTGCATGTTGCTTGCATGCTGAAAGTTTTAAATAAAATCATGGGGAATTTGTTCATGCAGCAAATGCAAGATTGCTCTTTCTGTTTTAGGCTAATCTGGATTCACCTAAGCTTTGCCTGTCCTCTAAATGCCTCTGGCTCTCCCTGGGAACTGAAGAGCCAAACCTCATTTGCAGAGTGCATCTCCGTGATCCTTAACGCAAGGGTACGATGTGCGGACACAAGCTGTTCTCTCAGCCTTGGCATCTTGAATTGAGGGATCTGGATTTGGAAGTGAAGTTCTTTTTTTTCAAATTAGCGCACTAGTAGAATAACTTTTGACCTTGCAATAAACGTGTGAGAAAATAATTATAGTTCAGTATTTATGGGTGGTATTTAGCCTCGTGTTATTTTACATCACTCCAGAGTGCATACAAGGCACCACATGGAACAAATAAGAAAACATTCCCCTTCAGCGCTGAATCTTCCGATCTATTTTCGATGTGAGCCAAAAAACGGCGTAGAGCTCTCAAATAAAGTAGGAAATTGCTGCTAAACAGTTAAGACCTTGCTTAAGTCTCCCTGAAATCCAAGTCCAAGTCTTGGGATCTCTGCTCTGAGAAGATGAGGCCCAGCATGCTGGAATTTCTCTCTTATTATGACTAAAATGTTCTGGGCACATACATGTGTTGTTTTTTACTAGAGTTACTAGTGAAGAGTGCTTGACTGAGAATCTGTTAGCTTTGCAGACAACCTGTCTGAGGGCCAGGCGAATACAGTGGGTGAAATGGGGAGACTTCTTGGTAGCAACGGGGGTTTGAACAGCTCATAGGTGAAGTAAGAGGGCAGTTTGGGGATGACAATAGAAATGCTATAACAAGAGATCATCTATAAGGCATGATGTAGGTAATGTCAAGACTTTCAAGCACTATGTCTTGGGATAGGGGACCTGACGGAAACATTCAAAGTTGCACCTGTGTCCCAGCTGGATCACCAGGACCATCCACAGTCTGTTTTTCTTGAGACTCAGGAGGAGGGAAATGCTCTGCATTCATCAGGGAGGCCAGAGTAGACGAAGATGCCGTGATCAGTGATTACAAGTGACTTCAAGCAGTTTCTGCTAAACAGAAATCGCTTCCTTTCTGTTTAGATGACAAGGAAGCTGATGGATATTAGAAATACTCTGGAATAATAAGGTCAGGTTATGGATGCTGCACATAGGAGGCATAGGTTAAAGTTGAAAGAGAATTAAAAAATGACTTAGGTTATAAGCTAAAGTAGCAGGGAGATAATACCTCTGGATGATTTTTTTTCCAGCAAAAAATTCATTTGGGGTCTTTGTTTTTATTTTATTTTTCTTCTTTTTCTGGCTCAAATTCTCATTAGATTTGATACCTAAGGTGTAACACAAAGCCCTTGGATGCCATATAGTCTGGAGGCTGTTGAAAACTGTCTCAACAAATATTTCTGTTGTTAAAATACTGTCCAATCTTTTAACCTTTGTGGAGGACCCAGAGGTTTTTTCTATAATTAGGACTTAAACCAATTGATTAGAAATATTGTATAACAGAGTGTAAATATAATTTAGCTTTAGTTTTTAAAGGCCTAAAATTAATTAAAGAATGCGGTAAGTATGAAAGAATACAAAACAATAACAACTGATTCAAAATAAAATAATTCAGAATATTTAATATAGAACAAAAAGAACACAAACATTTCTAGTTGCAAAGTTAATGTCAACATATGTGTGGTGGTGTGGTTTTTTTTTCTCAGGGATTTTAGTGAAGATTTACAATTATCATAGGACTCGGTGCAGTTTGTTTGCTCCCCACAAAAGCAGAGATGGTTTTTATTGACCAATCTTTGATCCAAGAGATTAAAGAAAGTACTGCAAGAGCAGTGAAAAGGATAACACCATGGGGGTCAATAGGCTTACTGCTACTTGGAAATGAAAGTGAAGCATTCCATTGGGAGAGGGGGTAATTTAGCATTCTTACTGGGAACTTGAGAGTTTTCCCTTTCCTTTTTTTTTTTTTTTAAGGAAAAAAAATTATTCATCTTACTTACAGGTTTCTCCATGACTTAATACCATGGCCATAATATGAGGTCGTTTAGAGGGCACTAGAGTCGCCAACATAATTCTGCACAATGCTTTTTAGCCCAAACGGCCTGGCTGTCACATACTCGCACTCTTGATTGAAATGTTTCTGGTAGACTTTTGGAATGCAGTCTGAGGGCTTAGTGACTCAATATTTTCAACATGAATACGTTTCCTATCTTATAGAAAGTTTCTATGAACTACTGCAGAGTTAATGTGTCTTTCTGTTGTTTCTTGAAGCGCTGTGAACTTTACACAAATCTGGTAAAATTGCATGAGTCAAAAGGAAATGAAAGTCCTAGCTTGATACAGTTTTATTTTTTATGGCACCATCATCATCATCATCATGGCCCTTCTTTATGAGGGTATCAAAATGCCTGCTGAAAAGCAAATTTTTCTTTCTTGAAATAGCTGTTAATAACCCTTTTCCCTGATGTGTGTGTTGTTTTGCCTTTTTGTTGTTGTTGTTCTTTCTTGTCCAGGCAGTATGATTTTTGTCTTCCCTTTCACTGCAGAGAATACGTGCAGGAAGAACAACAGCTGGTATGACTTTGATTGGGGATGCGCTGAAGTGCTTTTGTTTACAGAATATTCACAGAGACACATGAGGCCTGGCAGAGTACTCGTGTCACGCTTCTTCCCGTCTTTGAAAAATTGCCAAAGAAATCTGATTGAAATTGGCCAGTTGTATTTATTTTACTGTGTGCCAGAGCCAGGTTTGGAGGCTTTAGAGCATTTTAACATTTTATTTGGTTTCCTGCAGGTAAATAGTAAATGATTATTAACTAATTTTAAGAGGGAAGGGGGCTCAAAAAGTTCTCGGAAAGCTTCTTGTGTCCTATGAATCTAAGCAAGATAGTACTTAAAGAGCACATCCAATCATTTCACCCAGGAGACTCATTTGCTTTGTCATAAGGAATATTCATAGTTGGTTTACCTGGTCACAGCTTGTGAAACTTGGCTTTTCTGGTGGTGCAATGTGAGGTAAACATTCCTTTACTCAAAAATCAGAAAATGCCTGTCTCTGCTTCTAAGAGTCTCTCAAAACACTAGCGAAAAGGTCATTCTACCACGAACAATGGCAGAATGCCCGTGGACTTAATGGGAATTGTGATGCTTTTTTCTTTTTTTTTTTTTCCTTAAGAATTTCCTGAAGACTAGTGACTTTGGGTACTTTGGTTGTCATGTGAGAATTGAAGACTTAAACTGATTATTAAAATTCATGAAGTAGCTATATAAACTGACTAGTCTGTTTACAAGCAGGTGATGTGGGTTTTTTTACAGTTCATTTACTATTTGCAAGTCGTTGTTGGCAACATTAGCTAGGTTCTTGAAACTCTGTGCTATGTTTTTACGTACCTGTATGACGTTAGGTTTTCTAGAAAATTGTCACCAGCCCTGTTGTTATTCACTACTTGGTCATGGCTGGGTGTGGGTTTTCTGGGGTTTTGTTGTGTGTCCCTGGCCTTGACTACTCAGGAAATTGTAGTTCTCATTTTTGTTAATAAGCATTGATGTAGCAAAGAGTGTTTTCAATTAGAGCATGATGAGAAAATCCAGCTTTCTGAAAGTTTATGAGACATATTTACTCTCTTCTCCTTTATTAATTTTTAGATTCGGTGCTCTAAACTTACACCTTTCTCCTGATTCTTTGCCTTTAGGGTAACTTGCATGTTTTCCATCTCCTAGCTGTGGAACTGGGCTGCTATACTGTTGTTCATAGAAGATGTGGCTGACTTCCATCCTTTCCTCTGATCTTCTGTTTCACAGCTCTCACCATATTTGGGGTTTTTTTTATTATTTTGGGGGGGCAGGGAAGGATTTTTTTTTTATTTCTGAAAGCCTCAACTTTCTATAGGCATGGGATTATATGTGAACAATCAGCTTTACTTTTTTTTTTAATGGTAGGAGAGTAAAACCTAAAAACATAGACTTGACTGAACTCTAAAGCTTCAGAAACTAGAAGACAAATAGAATGAATCCCAAATGTGCTATGGAAAAAACAAAGCCCTTTTGATATGGAAGGACCTACCTTTTTAATGCTGCTCTCTTGGGGTGATGTTCAGTGAATCTAGCACCATTGCACGGTGGTATATTCAGAAGCAGGATATAAGGAAAGGCCCCTAGTGTGGCAACAAAGATTAAGGGTTTTACTGGTAATGACTTAAAAATGAAATAACTTCTGTACTCAATGCTGCTTTTGGGTATAGTGGACAAGAAGCAGTATTAACTTTCGTGTGCCCTGAAATCATAATATTTTCTCTAAAAGCTAAGGGGTTTTTAGAAAGGGTTTTTTGTTTTGCTTTGTTTTTTTAAATTGGAGACAAACTATGTATGAAATCTTGTAAAACATCTATGCAAAATTTCTGCTGTGTTCACAATTAAGTGGCATGTTTTTATGATAATTTGTTACTTGCAGGGGTTGTCAAATTGCGCGTGTTTCGGAAATTCTAGTGTGATCTACAGACATTTAAAAAAGAAAAGGCAAATAAGTAGCACAGAATTGTCTGAGTAATATTATTGGTTTTTAATTTTGCAGCTCAGTTTTGTCATAGAGTAACTTCATTGCTAATCTCAGACTTGTGCAAAAATAAACAAGCTTCTTTTTGCTGCATTTTGGAATTAAGACGCAGAGATATTTCTTGCCAGCAATGTGTAGGGTTTTGGCTACAACAAACTGAAGGATACACCCAGTGCTATCAAAAACTTCCCTTCTTGTTTTCCAATTCAAAACTGAATGACTTATTTTAGCAGTACAGAAGAGTGAGAAAAATGTTAAATTGAGCTAACTGAACATTGTCAGAAATTGTGAAAGACATAGAAAGTAGGTTAAGGACACCACTGAAAACAAACAAAAAAAAGATGGCAAAAATTGCATACTGGATTCCTTCTTCTGTGTTGTTATTCCAGTGAAACATTTGGGTACTGAAGGATTGCTAGTTAGAAGTGTCTACAGCAGCTGACTTAAACTCTGTCCTGGGAATTCGCAGTCTAGTTAGTTTTGGTCCTCATCTTTAGACTTGCACCTTTCCACTCAGGGATAAGAATTTGGTTGCCATAATTCATTTCATCTTAGTTGTTTTATATTTAATCATTAGATTGTCACCAAAAGTAAACCCTCAAGGGAATGAGGCATACTATAAAAAGGTCAAACCACAGTGATTAGGACTTAGCTTAGAAATGTATACTGATTATTTCAGTTGACATGAAACTTTACAGGCTAAAGTGGGGGTTTGGGGTGGGGTTTTTTCCTAGCAAAAGAGGAAAAAACTTTGGGTGTCTCATTTTCAGAGGTATTTCTCTTAAAAGCAGGCCTTACTGTTAAGTTTTCCTAACCTATTTGGCACGTATGGAGTCATGCGTGTGTTTGGCAATTTGGTATTCGCTTTACTTCAGTATCCCGGGTTCTCTGCAAGGTGGTGAGGAATAAAAGAGATATCCTTGAGTGACCTGCAGGGTTATGATCCATTAAATTCGGTCAAATGGAATATATAATATAGAGAAAAATTATTATAGTAAATATGTTTTAGAGCTACCTCAGTGGAGTAGGCACGGGGTGGGGGGGAGCGGAGCGTTGCTGCTCAGAAACTGAGTCCCTTAGGGTGTCAGCTTCAACCAAATTAAAAAATGTGTGCCAGCCTCAAGTTGGCATGCTTGAGTTCACTTCACTCCAGTCAATGAGACACCTTAGCGCAGTAAGCACAATAGAGACAAAGAGATGCCTTGCAACTGACAGAGAGAGAAAAGAGTCCTTTGAGATGAAATGTTAACATAAGAAGTGAAAATGGTTTGTGGTAGTCTCAAGCTGGCTCTTTTGGGTTCACTTTCCTATAGTAACTGAACTATAGTGCTGTACCTTAACGGAGGAGTCTCAATAAAATTAGAAAGATATCCTAAAAAGGACAGAAGACGAGAGAGAGTAAGAAAGAAAGAGAGAGAGAGAGGGGGAGAGTTCTTTTGATAAGAAGCTTAACAAAAGTGGAAAAAATGGTTTATGTGAATGTTAGTTTTCATGGCAGTCTCAAGCTGACACTCACGCTCCCTTTATTACAGTCAGTAAGCTACTTTAGCAAACAGAGGAGAAAGGAGAGAAGGATGGCTGGAAACAACAGAGAAAGGGAGAGAAAAAGAGACCTCTCTGACAGTATCTAACACAACATGAAATCTCTGCCTCTGTGTTTCCATTTTTGAAACATTTTCTGTAAGGCACAGAAACACAAATAGTTGAATCTTTATGAAGATACTTCACGGATAATTAAACAAATTAAAAGCTGAGATTTTAAATTTGCTTAAGCAACATAGCAGCTTAATTATGCTCATTTAAAAGATGGGGCAAGGGCTGTGAATTGCCTTCTTACCTCTCTAAAAAGGATTTTTTTCAGCATGCTGTTTTCCGATATTAATAAATAGCATCCAAACCAGGAAATTCTACTGTAGTGTTGAATCCATTTTAAATCCTTTTCATGTATGACAATATGTGGAGAAAAAAGTCACCAGAATTAGAGAAGTGTGGGGTTTTTAATACAGTACTCAGTAGTGCTGAAAACTGAATGGGTGCAGGCTTAGGCTTACATCACGTGACTGATGAGCGAGTCTGTCTTTCTAAACAGGTGAAAGAAAAATTGCTAACCCATCTTTTCTCTGCATTTAATCCAGTCCTTTGGGGTTTAGGTATTCAATTCAGTCTAGTATTTCAAGTTTTAGGTATTGAAGTTCTGCCTCTGACCTCTAGTTCTCAGTCTCATTGGAAAGGAAATATGTTTGATTAGCTCTCACAAATTTAAGCTTTGCAAGGTGAACATGAGAGTAAAAACGACTTCAGGCCTTTTGTACCTGTTAGGTAAATATATGAGGTAAACTCAACCTTACCCATCAAAGTTGTAATTAAAAGACCCATGAAAATTGGCAGATTTTGAACATCATCTATCCACTGCAAAACAGGCCATTAGATATCTGGCTGACAAATGTTTTCATTCTGAACCTAGCACGCACTGATCATACGTCATCTGCAAATTCTGTAGAGGCACACTTTGGAAAGGAAGGGGAGTCACAGTCACAAATTATTCTTGCCCTCCATTAGGCAAATTGTCAAGTTTATAGAATCAATAGAAGATCCTTTATAATATACAAATTGGTATGCATCCACGAGCAAAAGCAATCGGACAACCAAGGATGAAGCTTAATTAGAGCAGAACTTGCACTTAACAATATGGGATATAATGAAGATGCACTTCTAAGCAAACAACATTGAAGCTTCCAACTTCTTCATCATTTTGTAATGTAAAATCCACAGCACTGCAACTCCACTTGTCTTTTAGTAAAATTTCTGTGTGGAGGGAAAATTGCTTTACATAGTTAAATGTTAATCTATTAAGATGAATAAGTTTATAGAAGCATAATAGAAGTATTCTAAAAGTATGCAATAAATAAATTAACAAACACAGTATTTGCAGATGGACTGGACAGTAATGAAAAAGTGACTATGTAAACAAATTTCAGTCTGTGCTTTTTTGTATATTGTTCATATCAGCCTTATGCTCTTTTTCATATTGCATGATTGTTCATTAAGTAATGTGATAACCTGTTCTGCTCTGTAATGGGCCAGTTTGAAATGTCTGAACATCAGTATAACAAATAAGTAGCAAATTACACTATTTAATAGAATAAAATTTAATTCATGGTAAGAGTCATGAAACTTCTGCAATTCAAAGTTTTTCATTAATATCCTTCAGTCTCTCAAATATTCAAGAACAACCTGTAAGATACTAGAAAATCTACTGATACTGCCAATTCTTATTGGAAAAGTATTTACTATTTTCATTAATATTCAATGAAACCCTGTTTGGATTAGTCCCTCAGACCTAAATTTCAATTATTTTGTTCTGATGGCTCTTTGAAAGCCTTTGTTAAAGGCTGGAGACAGCTGAGGGTTGAGTTCTATGTATTAGGTCATAGCCAAAGAATTATGAATCAGTTGCCTTATATTTGGATTCTGCAGAAGATGGTGTTTACTGTATCTGCAGCTTGGCTGATATTAGTCAGAAGAACATGGAGAGCAGATGGACAAAAATAGGTGAAGAAGACAGCATTTCTTTCAACAGTGAAATGTGTTCTTGTGATTCAGATTAATAATGGCTCTTTGGGTTGTAAAGCTGATGGTGATGTTCACAAGGGGCTACCACGTATGCACGGGGTTAGGGAGAAGCACTTGTGACCAGGCTTCTTTCGTTTGCTTTGTTACCAATCCCTTAAATTGTGACAACACCCTGAACTGACTTTGTATCAGCTTATTTAGTGCTGAAAAATGGAACCATTTAACTTGTGCTGGATGAAGAAACAGGAGTGGGAACTACAAAGTGAGAACACACAACTAGTCAAAAAGTAAGAGAATAGAACCAAAAAGGAGAAAATTGGAGAACAGTGAAACAAAAGAACAGGAGATGAAAAGAGGCTGGAGAAGGAAAGCAAAAAAGCTGGCTATTGCAAGACAAAGAGGATTTTTTCAGTCAAGCCTAGCAGTACTGGTCCTGCATTTTGGAGTCCCCTGATTCTTGCTCTACATTTTGTTGATACTCATTTTGACTTGATGAATACCTCAGTCCCTGAGTTTAGATGGTTTGAGAGAGTAGATTCAAAGCAACCGAATTATTAACTACCTGTGATTTGAAAACAATCAATTTTAATTGGTAATGGTAAAAACAGGTGGCAAGAGTAAACTTGCAGCACTAAATTAAAATATTCTTTTTTTTCTGCCTTGCTAATGTGGGTGTGTGTGAGGGAGAGAGACAGACTGACATCCATCTGCTTGGACTACAGAGACTAATGTGAACAAACATGCAGCATACTAAATGCTCCCCACAACCCCTCAAGAACCAGCACTTCTATTTAACATTATTGTATGCCATCCAGTTTTGTAAGCTACAGAAATTCTGACTTACCCCCAGACAGTTCATGTAAATTATGTTAATGATTACTGTCCGCTCTCTGCCAAGAACAGTACTGATGCTGCTACCTTTGCTTCATGTAATCAATTCTTTCCTTTGCTTCTAGTCTGTTTGTAATGAGTCTTAAGGTAAAACTGCATCAGAAAGCAGCATCTCCCTCCCCTTCCCTTTATATTTTGAGTGATGATTGTTTCCGACGTGAAGGCTCTAGATCTTTAAATTGGATACGCTGTCAATGAGTCCTTTTCCAAGAAAGTGATTGTGCTTGTCAAAGATACAGTTTTGGCGTCTAGGTGAAGTGAAGAAAGCTCCAGAGGTTTAAGGTACCTCCTCTTGGCTTTACTTTGATTTACATTTTATGATCAACTGTATCTCTCGACAGCAAGTACGTTGAGTTACTGTTGATGCGTACGTTGCACTAGGTGCGATCCCTAGAAAACAGCTTTTCTTCTACTTGTAAGGAAGTAAAGATAGAGAACTATGGATAACATTCAGGAGCAATAGGATTAAAAGACACATTTTTGTTCCACCTAATACTAGCATAATGGAGAGCGAATGTCTGTCTGGTAACCTAGGTCTCCTGCATGATAGTTCATTCTTGACTAGGACATAATCAAGCTGTCTTATGTGTACGGTTGCTTGTCTGTGTCTGTATCACGCTACTGTGTAATGTCCAACCTGAATTAATACAGCTGGAGCAGATGCTAAATGACTGTATCCAAGTCACTTGTGCCCTATTGTACACTTCACTTCATGATCTGTGTGAGGCTGTGCGAACGTTTGATATCCATTTTGGAGTCTCACCATATGCCCTCAAATTTATAGGCTATAAATCCATAATCAACTACTCAGTTGATATTGGTATTGCTTCTCTCAACTGCGTAGGTGAGAGAAAGCATTTGGAAATAACCTTTATGACTAAATGCGCTTACGTGAATGACTACTGAAGAATCTAAAATGTTGTTTCATGTAACACTCTACCAAGGGGGAGAAAAAAGAAAATTGAGGGCTGACTAAAGATATTGGATACTTTATGTAAACTTCTGGGAGAGTCCTCTATAGCCATGAACTCCATGCACAGGGTTTGAAACAAAATCTCCAAATGGGTGTGCAAAACTTGTTTCATTACTGCATAACTTCCTGTAGGAAAAATAATGATTAAAACCCCCTTTCAGCATTGCCTGTCTTTTAAAAGAGAGTCCCCTTTGTCTGTTGAAGATCAAAAAGTGAGAAACTATGTTATTTTCTACTATGCGTTCCTTTCCCGTAGGACATTCAAACACCCCACACTTTTCCATTCTTTGTCCTGCAGTTCTTACTGTCTTAAATCAGCTCTTCTTCCCTTCCTGTTCTCCTGTTTCCAAAGTAAAACACTACAGTCAGTTCTCTGTCCCCCCTCCCGCCCCATTAAACACATGAAAGTCATTTCGGGTGATTGGCAATTCTCCATAAAGAATTTTTTTCTTCATTATTAGCAATCATTGTGGTGAAATGGGGCAGCTTACACGTCTCTGAGCAGACTTCTGTAAATAATACTTTTGGCGGCAGTCACGGATACCCTAATTTTCAGTGGTTTTGGGCTGCAGCTTCCTTTTTGCATTTTAATGCTATATGCTTTGTACAGTGGTCATAGCATAGCTCGGTCACCCAAAGTGAGTTTTGTATTGTAGGAGAGTAGTAAGGCACAGTATAAACATGAAGAAATTGCTTTGCCTTTTTATTCCTCAGTATGTTCCAGAAAATGGGTTTTAATACTAGCAACCCCTCTGAAGTACTGTCAAGATTAATAGAGTGCTGAAAAATGCTATTTATGTAAATAGGGTAGATCACATTATGCATCAAAGGCCTCCTCTTGAAGGACTACATGATTAATCTTTACTTACATGAGTAGCTGTGCTGATTCCAGTAGGTTATAGTATTGTTGCAGGGCAATATCTAGTTACGTATAAACAGGTTATTCACGACTCTGCTCTTCACATGAATGCTTTCTTTCTCTCTGTCTCTTTAAGAAATTGAATCTTCATTGACTTACAGATGACTGTATTGGATTCATAAAATAGTCTTTCGTTTCTCTCTGGGCATATGCTGTATCATGAATTGTCTCCTTAGAGACAGCAGGCCACCTCATTATGGTTACAATAGACAAATTCCTAAGCATGTGGTCTGCTTTTATGGCCTTGACTTGTACATTTTTTACCTCAGAGACTTGCCACTCATGTTGACACAGATTTGTTGTGTGTGATGAAGTGATAAAATCAATGAAGAGGACACGTGCTTCTCTACCTTTCAGAAAGACTTTATTATTTATTGTTTATTGTTGTAACTTAAATCCACTCAACAATTTTCTGCAAAGGTACATTTACTTTTTGGATTTGTTTTATTCTGCCTGCAGCTTGGAAGTTGCTCTTAGTGCATACTGTACGTGTTAGCTTTCCAAAAGTCGCACTGGAAAACAGAGTGAATATAAATCTATATGTCTTGGCAAGGACTATACCCAAGGGGTGGGGGAGAAGCATTAAGTAAACAATTTTAGAAAAACAAGCAACCTGAATGCCAAGCATTCCTGTGTTATTCCTATTATCTTTCTGCCCCCCAAAATGCATTGCTATTTAAAGGGATAAAGAGAGCCAAAAAATATTTTTTATGCTTCTATTTTAAGACATACCAGTAACTAGAGCTTTATGATAAAATTTTCATGATTATTCTTGGCAGTTAAAAAAAAAAAGTGAAAACCACCTGTTTACAGTAAAAAGCAAACCAAAAAATGTTGCTATGGCAGGGGCTGAAGAATAAGAATGTCATTTCTGAGTCTGAAAGTCTACAACACCCATAGTTCCAGGTACCTGAGAAGAGTACACAGCAGTCAGTTTTGTCAATGCAGAAAGCAAATTTATTGAAACAATCTAGAACAGGCTGGATGAGAGAAATTATGCCACAGGCATAAACAGTATGGCCATAGAGAATTTTGCCAACCACCCTTTAACAGAAGCAAGGTTCAGTTACATGTAAGAAAAGATTTGAAAGGAACTTTTGTAGAAAGTAGGTTTTTATTGAACGTTACAGAAGGATTTGTAGGATGAGAAATCTTGGATAAAGTATCTTAGTCCGTAGGTTTTTGTGTTACGTGTTCCTGAAGTCATTTCCCCTGGTTACTCAGCCTTAAGAAACAAGGGGACAAGCTATAATTTGGATGCATTTATAATCAGCCTAGGTCGGTGAGAGTCTCATTGATTTGGTAAAATAAGAGTAACTATTAGCATTTTGTTGTTATTTGCAAACATTTTTAAGCTTTGTATGGAATAAGGACATTTTCAGGAGTTGTAGATTGCTGGACCATTTTCAAATGTACCCCTTCTTTAGCTGGAAGAGTGACATTAGACAAATTACCCATCTTTTTCTTGTTTCTCACATATGGCTCAACTTAATCCATATGACCTGCAGAGTCCGTTCAAACATAATTTGATGGGAGCACTGAAGAGAAATGGAAAATTCTGATTAAAGTGATTTTTGAGACTGAATCTGACTGGCAAACCACAGTGGAGATTACTGGCTGGTGTATTTAGAAGGTATTGTTTGATAAACATATAACTGATTACACTCAGTAAGTTAGTCTGTCAAAATGTAGATTGTCTGGAAGAAATAGGTAAAAGGATGAAAAACATCTGGCTCAAACTTTAAATCAGGGAGATAGAGAAATGAAAAATTTGAGAGACAGGATGAAATAAGTCAAACTTCCTGGAAGACTGACCTCTGCCTTGATTGGGGGCATCTGACCACTGGTTTTTAAGATAGTGTGAAACGACAGTGTTCTGCTCGTCTTCTCTCTACCCCAGAACACACATTACATCTTGTTTTTATTATCTTTGATTAACCGGGATTTTTATAGTTGAGGACCTTGCTACTGAGATACAAATATAGACCACTGCAATATATCATTTTGTCGAGGGCTGAATATGGTGGCGTCTCAGAAGCAGTAGCTGGGGCAGCATGCAGAAGTGTGATACAGAACATGGCTATTTGAGAGAACAACACAGGTTGGTGCTCAGCGAACTGCATTTGTCATCTCCTTGGGTTTTTTGGGTGGTTTTTTTTTTTTTTTTTTTTTTAATATGTTTAAAATTAATCTTACTCCAAGGGCTCTTCTTTCCTGCCTACCCACCACATATAATTTATCAGGAATTCTACAGTGAAAAGGTCAAGAATAACAGTCCTATTCAGAGGGATGGATTAGAAATGAGACCCAGGATCTAAATGCTTGTTCCAGAAAACAACACACCAACACTGAACCAGCCCATGTTGTTCTTTGTCTCCAGTGAGACACTCTGCGTTAGAAGTTCTTCCTCCATTGTCACAAATACCCTTCCAATTTTTGTAAACTTTATGTGAAACAATTGCTATCTCAGAAGAGTCACGTGAAGTACATCGGTATGGAAAGATTATGCAGAGCTCTTCAACTCATTTAATTTAAAAATATTCATTGTGTAAGATTTTTGGCAGATTTGGCAGATAAGTCTTGGTGAAGGAAGGGTAGAAATACGTTAGGGGATAAATTAAGATTCTAATGAATGAATTAACACTCTTCACCTTGGTTGTTTCTTCATTTGCATCATCTTAGAGAATATGTAGGTCTTTACAGCACCAAGCTTTAAAAACTTGCTTGCTTTTAACTTACTGTAGCTGGCCTTGCTGAATCCAGTGAGACTATCTGGTAGCGTGTGAAGTTAGGCATGTGCATACACCATTTGCGAAGTCATGACATATTTTTAAATTAGTGACTAGAATACAGAGGCCGTGGTTCTTGATGGTGACCCCCTGTGCTGTACTCCAGCAAGAGGAGAAGTTACTTTGTCTATGAATTTCTAATAAGTTCTGAGAATAGAAATCCTGAGGTGCTCAAACCCAACCCACTATGAATTTCAGGGCTTGCAAAATCATGCAAAACATTTCTTAAGCAAGTCACCCCCCCGCCCACCCCACGCACCCCAACTGTGTGAAACATTTGAAAAAGAATATGTGCATGCTGTTTAGTATGCTCTCAGTCCTTAAGAGGGATGTGATTATTCTCAATTGATGCACTTAAGTATCTAGAGAATTATAAAATATTTTAATACAAACATCTTGTCTTATGTTTGTCAAGCACAATGAGGATTTGGGGGAAAAAAAAAACCACAACAAAAAAATCCAAAAAACCCCCAGAACCCAAAACCCAAACCTGAGTACTAAAAATTGTACTAACCCTGTTCTCAGCTCTTCAGTGTTTCAGAGTATTATCTAGTGCTTTTAGAATGATTTACTTATCAATGTATTTTGAAACCGTTTTTTTTTTCCATTGTCTCTAGCACCAGTTTTATTGAATACTCATGTTTACTTACTGAAGTGCATTTCACTTGGAATGGAAATGCAAAACATTAGTGCAGGCTTTGTGAAATTTACCACTTCTCTGATATGCAAAAAGTACTTGAGGTAAGGACATTGTTTCAATAGTGCTGGGGGGGGAGGAAACCCATAAGCTCTTCAAACAAATATAGACTATTTATTTGTCAGTGTTGTCTATATTTAACAGGCTCACTGATTCTGTATGCTTTTTGTCAGAGTTTAATTCTACTGATTTCTTCAAAGAGAATCTCTTTTTCCTAGCTGTAGTAAAATATCTTTTTGCTCTGCTGCTTTTTTTTTTTTGTCAGTAACAAGAATGAAAAACTAATATACAGAATCATAGAATCATAGCATCATTTAGGCTGAAAAAGACCTTTTAAGATCATCAAGTCCAACTGGTAACCTAGCACTGCCAAGTCCACCACTAAAACCTGTCCCTAAGCACCACATCTAATATCCAATCTAAACCTCCCCTGGCGCAACTTGAGGCCATTTCCTCTTGTCCTATGGCTTCTTACTTGGGAGAAGAGACCGACCCCCACCTCACTACAGCCTCCTTTCATGTATTTCCATATCAAGGGAGCTAAGCTATGAAGGGCTGTGCAAAACTAGAACAGGTGCAAAATTTTAGGTTTTTACCTCATCAAAACATTATTTGGCTAAATCACTTGATGTTTCCTCAGTTGACAGTTTGGTACAATCATACTCTGAATTTTCGGTATTTCCATTGTATAAGTTAGCCAGGCCCTAAATCTCTATATTTTGTTTAAATAGTAAACGGAAATGGCATTTATAATCTTCAAAGCATTAAAACTGCTTACAGATTACTTACATCAGTGGCTTATAACCTTTTTGATTTGTGGATCCCTAAGTACTTTTCAGTGGAGGCATGTATTTCTCTGCAGCAAAGGTTAACTTACTGCAGAAGGCTTCCTTTTCATAGCAAGGTTGTGTGAACCCAAAGAGTCTGCAGACCACATGTTGAAAATTATTGATCCACATTATTTATATATGACTTATTCACTGCTGAAGTGTTCCTGCTTTTGAGATGAATCAGTAACACCATGCAATAGTTTTCAGGAAGGAACTGGAAAAAGAAAATGTAACCCTTAAAAGGGGAGTTTTAGATCAATAAAATGTTTCCACAATTCAGGAATTAGACCTTCTTCTTGCCAGTAATGATACAATCTCCAAAATTTATGAATGGATGTCTGTTTTACGTATGGTACGCTACAATAGTTTGTTGCCATCATGGAATCACTGCAGCTGGATAAATCGGTTCAGTGCTTATTTTAGAAGGATGTGGGATTCAGTTTGCTTGGTGGCTGCTAATCACAGGATTCCTCGTGCACTAAACTGTTTTAAAGATATTTAGATTACATCTTCCTGTTGACTAAAAAGGTCATGCCAGATATGGATCTGGCCTGTCTAGAACACACACTTCTACCTTGGGTCTTCATTGAATTCTAACACAATAAATTATGGGCCTCTTCTTGAGATAAACAAAGCAGTTCCCTGCCCCTTAAATTGAAGGTATAGGGTTCTGAGGATAAGGTCCATTCCTTCGTTGTGCTCAACACCAAACAAGTTGAAATTCAACAACATAATGCAGTTATTGGTTCTATAGGCCAGCTTTTAAAATGTTTCTTAGTTTCTCAGGACTTCTACGAGGCAACGGGCTGACTTCATGTTTTAGAAGATACGTGTTGTGGTAAGAGTGGTAATACTGAATGTAAAGTATGAGATGCTCCTCATAATGGTGAGGGTTTAGAGCCAAAGGTGCATTGGGTAAAGGCAGGTACAGAGCCTGGTGCAATTGTGTGCTGCTGGAGAGGTACTTGTGCCTCCCGGGGCGAGTTGGCTTCACTGGTGAGCAGTTGTATAGCAGGCAGGTGACCTCGGGTCTTTGAGGATTTCATAATTATTTCAGTAGTCAAATAAATAGAATATTTTTAAACATTTCAATGTGAATATCAAATACTAGGATGTAAAATGAACACTTTTTTTCCCCGATATTCATGTGAGCAAGCAGCTAATTCTCTTGGTGTGTTTCTAAGATTACATTCAGTAATGTCAGAGATGCTGAGTTTCACGTGGTAGTGAAGCTGTTGTTTTTCTCAAGAGTACGTTCTCAAGAGTATATCACTTTTTTGAGCTATTCTTAGGCTCTGTGCTTTCTGGGCTTCCTAGTGTGCCATGTTGTGACATGAAATTCTTTTAAATGTTAAGAAAACCCATTTTTTGTTTTGGTTTGTTCTTTGATCACTTTCCATCAGCTGATTTTTACTGGTTTCAGAAAATGACAAAAATGAAAAGTTTTGAGGCTTAATGGCTCTTTATGGAGGAGGTAGGAATAAGTAAAATGCTTATTTCTTACATATTTTAAAATATTATTTATACTAACAAAAGTTAATATACAAAATGAAGTAATTTGTCCCAGAAAGACCAGATGATTTGTTTATAACTACAGCATACTTTTAGAAAATTGCTTTTTCAGATGTTGAACTTCTAGATTTTGTTAATATATCGTATAAGCTTTTCTGGGGGTCTTGTTGCATAAGCTGTCTGTCTGTAGGCCACACTCTCTAACAGAAGTGTCTATATAAGCAGTCGTTCTGAAGTGCTGATTCTGTTATTTGATTTGGGATTAAACAGTCTGTTGCAAGCCATCTGTTTCCCTATGCATGTGTCCTTGAGAGGTTAGATTTCCACAGATATTGCCCCATAACTTTAGCCAGTGTTTGAAAGATCAGAATTAGCTGAGACATATGCCACTGAAATTATCTGTCTTATCCTAGAGGACTGGCTGGTTTTTGACATCAGTGCCCATGTTGGAGAAAAGTTTACTCTCTCTCATTGCTGCTGATTGAGAACCCTGCTGCTTTTGGCCAAATGCCACGAGACACAGGAGCGCATCCTTTGAGGGCATTTGAACAGTTGATGCTCAGTGAGTGCATGAAAAGCTCCATCAGCTTTTTAAGCTGCAGCTCTCCTCAAGAACCGATCCCTCCAACTGATGCTGTGTAACCTGGGACAAACTCAAACTGCTGCTATTGCCCAAGCAGCTTATCGCTGTGACAATTAGGGTCAGCAGATGATACATATTGGTGGAGGTCCAGGGTTCAGAGACCCTTTGGAGACTTAAAGAAATCTTACACAATTGCACCTCGCTCTTATGTGCCATGTTTTGTTGCGTTCTGGTGGGTGGTGTCCCCCCCTGTCCGCCCTGCCCCGGATCCCTGTTCCTGCATCTGCATGTGGGCACTGGAAGTATGTGCAATGCACGTATTACTACTAAAGGACAAGTGTCACGGTAGTGATCTAGCCCTGTCAGTTTGGTTTAGGTGTTGAAAGGAGCTCGGGCTGGAGAGCAGGTGCTTGAAGGCACTGTGGAAGCCAGCGTGTGATAAGCTCCCTCTCAGTTCTGTGTTTTCACAGGTGTAATTAGTGCGTCTGCTTACAGGATATAACTGTGTCACAAGCCATACAGGGCCTCGCAGGTCTATACCAGCCCTCTAAAAACTATCTAGAAAATCACTCACAAAATACTACTTCTGGATCATAAGTCCTCTTTGTTTCAGCTCAGGGCTGGAAACCAATTCAGGTCTTCTGCTTTGGCATTCCATTGGCATAATGATTTCAGGGCTGGTTTCATACCATAGTCCGTAAATTAATGCTACACTCTGCGCTACAAACCAATTATCCATTAAACACATCAGAGTTCAATGATGGTTTTCAGCCAACAGGATAGAAAATCTTGTGCAGCATTCTTCATTTTCTTTTTTTTTTGTCTACTCTTGAATGTGTTTGTTTCAAGTCTTGCTTAAGGTCCTAATTTCTGACAGTTCTAGAAGACGTGGGTTCACAATAGGGTATTGTCAAACTGATAAATCCTATTGAACCTTATGTAATTTTTTGCGGGAATTTTTTGTTCTTTAATGTTAAAGACCAGTTTTGAAATGTTTTCGCTTTTACTCAACAATCTGACTACAGAATTACTGGTGTTTCTATACTTCTGGGTGGAAATTTGCTAGCTCAGGCATTACGCACACAGCAAATCTGCATTTGTACACACAAACCGATGACTGGTCAAGTTAACATTTGCAAATTGCCCTGTTTATTCACACAAATGCAGTTTTTATGTGTGCAAAACCGATGTGCTTGCAACTTTTGTGGGTTGTATTAAGGGAAGCTTGCTATAAATGTATCCCCTAAAATTTAGTTTTTGATTAAAAATACTTACTAGGCAATCCTCCTGATAGAGTTTCCCAATTTACATTTCCAGGTGAAAAGGAGGCTTTAAAACCTTTAAAAGCAGCCATGGAAACAGAGGCTGCACAGAGCTAGGCGGTGACATAGGGCATCACATCTAAGAGGCATATTTAAGGGCGAGCTTGTCAAGAGCAGAAAATGATGCTCACTCTCTCTTACTGTAGAAATAGTACTGGATTGCTGATGTGATCCATTACTAGAAATATTAGGATACAAGAAAAATGAGGAATTTTCATGAAAAAAAGAAAAATCTTGTACCTTTTTTGCCTCCCTTCTTCCTCCTCTCAGAAAAGGGTTTTAGGAAGAATTGAGCAACTCCTGTAAGCAATAATTTCATCTCCAAATAATCAGTGAAAGAGTATTTGAAGTGTTATTTAAACTACTTCTCTTGGATTTCAGTAATGTGCAACAAATCACACAAAAATAGTAGTCTACATTTTGAAAGATGTAGTCCTAAGCCTGAATAATTCCTGCATATAGAATACTGGGTGTGCATATACCTGTCTACAGGTATTTGGATGCAACTCAGTCAAACCAACTGAAAATTTTGAATTGTTGACTTTCACAAGATGTTAGCTTTTGTTTATGTCTAGTAAGGCTCTATTTAAAAAATCTAGAGTTTCTGTAAAAATCTGGATTTGGTATCCATATACATTGCTAATCCTTTACAGTGTACTATATTAACTGCATTATGAGGCATAGAGATGGGTCTGAACTTTTCCTTTTTTTGAGGGATGTACAATTTTTCCACTTTTGCAGAAGTCCAGTGCAAGTACTGTTTCTGAGCTGCGTGTAGATGGCTTTCCTGTTGGTTTACATTACAAGAAAACTTTCTATTAGTGGTCCAGTTTTTCCCTCAGGCTCTTTAGGATCTTGAATGCAGTGCAATGCTATTCCCGTCATACATAACTACACAGGTGTTAAAATGTAAATAACGTGCAGTTATTTAGTTAATTAATATCCCTAACAATACTTTATGTGAGCCAGCTAAATTGTATAGTATACATTCTTAAAGAAATAGTGAAATTTAATTTTGGGAAGGAGGTTCTTCAGTTTTTCCTAAAAATTCCAGATTTAGGCAGAGATTGGGAACAGAAGAGGCTGTTTTTCTCCACCTTCAAAACTTCCATGATACTCTATAGCAACAAAAGTCTTGTTCTAAACCAGTCTCCTGTTGCCTTCTGCCTGTAAGAGCAGGAGTGGACCTTATGTAATAGCGACAGCTTTATTCTTCCTTCCTGAAGACACGTTCCCAATCGAATACAAATTTATATATCCTGCATTCTTGCGGTATTGTGCTCCGAGGATTTGGATGCTCATCTTATAAGTAAGGAAAACAGCTTGGCAATTCAAAGAAACAGGAGAGGACTTGGTTCAGACGGGAGATCTTGTGGCTTATCTTGTGTTGTTGCTGATGGGGAACATCAAAAGCCTTTTTTCCCAATAAATTAGTACATTGAAGGCTTAATTTAGAGAAGCTTGATTAATCTAGAGGAAAGGATACATTTCCAAGCAAAACCAGCACTTTGAAGAAGAAACTTACAAAGTTAAAAAAAATGTCCTTTAAAGAAATCATTTTATCTGTGCTGTGCTCCAACAGAAAAATGATTCTACTCATCTTGTCTATCCTCATGATTCTTTTCCTGTCATCCTGGATTTAGTGGAATAAACTGTTTCACCTTTCATGCCTTAGAGCTCATTCTAATTTAGTTGAACTTGATTTCTAAGATTTCAGCACATTCAGGCCGGAATTTTCTCTTACCGATATCTTTTTTTGCCTCTTCCTAGTTTTTTCTAAAGCAATTTCTTCTAATTTGTGGAAGTAAGAAAAATGAAAAAGAGATGGTGTTCAGCTAAATGCTAGATAGACATAGATTCTATAGGGGAAATTTGTATCTATGCAGCGAGTCCGCGTGAAGTTTGTTCTGTATTTATGCCTGACTTGGGGGACCAAAATGGGAGAGAAAGATCTTACCAGACCTTTGTGTAGGGATTAATATCCTCCTTAAAGAATATGCAGGCTGCTGGGGGATGTTGTCCTTCAACATTTACGTGTGTGTTAAGTAATCTTAAAATCATGATGTACCAATACAAAACGGATAATCAGCTCTAAGTAAGAGAATATAAACTCAGTTCAGAGTCATTCTTCCTTCAGTTTCTTTGGAAGACTGGACATAACAGGAATTAAAATGATTAAGTCTTATGTAGATCTTTTGTTCTTTTTAGTATTCCAGTTTTTATTTTATCTTGTTCCAGTACAGTTTATACATAGCACTGATAAAAGTACTCCTAGCCAAGTTCCTAGCATCCATTTACAATAATGTAGAGCACTTGCTTCCTCTCCATTTTCTGGAGATATTTTCATCAATAACTCTTTCAAGTTTAGTCTTAATATCTTTTGTGTGTTTTCATCTCTGCATTTGATTTATTGAGTGAATGGAAGGAAATGTGACTCACCATTTTATCCTTTTGCACCTTGCTTGTTTCAGTCAGTAGGGAGAGTAGAAATGCTGTTTCTAAATTCCCCTCTTTATTCTTAAAGAGGTCATTGCGTTGTTCCACTCACGAGATGATCGCAAAGAATATTAAGCGACTACCTTCAAAATTAAGCACATTAGAATATGTCGAACAAATTCTTCTATGGCACAAAGAAGCGCCAAAAAGATTTTCTCTGAAAAGATTCTCTACCTTGAATTTAACTTGCAATTAATTCCAAGGAAAAAGAAGAAAAATCAGTTCCAAGAAAGTAGCAAAAATAGCAGCCTGAGACTTTTGAAATGTTTTGAGGGGGAGAGTGGGTTGTTTAGTACCAACAAGCGATTGTTGCTACTGTTTCCACAGTTTTAGTAACCAGTCAGAAACATTTTCCTTACTTTTGTTGTACGCTCCCTTCCAGCGATGCTTATGGCTTAGAACTATTTCTCCAGCTCTTGCTCATCTTCTCTAAAGGTGGCTACATCAGATGAACACTTGTCATAATTTTTTTTTTTTTTTGGTGTGTTTTAGTTTTGTCAGTTTTCATGGCCCCATGCCTCTTGGCATGTAGCACAAGCACGACTGGATGACCCAATGTTTTAACTGTCAGTCACTGTGAACTGCTCTATGAAACAGGCTTACCAGCTCATAAACTGAAAGCAATCCTCTTTACTGCCATTTCTAGATTCATAGATTGCTTGCAGCTTGTTACTGTTCTAGCAACGCTTAAGGCCAGACACCTACGGTACTATAGGTTTTTCTTGATGTTTCTTGGGTAGGGTTAGTCTTGTATGAATGCTTGTAGTGTTTCATCCGATATAATGGGATTAGACCTGAGGGTGACTATATCAGAGCTCCTGACAGGTTTCTGCAATATATTGTGCATGAACAGGTCCAATATATTTTTTGACTTCTGGATTAGTAGATTTACAAGCATTATTGTTGTTCCTGCCGTGGCAAATTCTGAAGGAAAACCCCCTCGTTTGCTATGAAAATAAAATAATTATTATGTTTTGTTAATTTTGTTCTTTCAGTTGTCTGTTTTACTCAAAGGTTGCTGTCTCTGTCAGCATTTTTATTCTGTTTGTGCTTTGCAGTTTGCTGAAGGTAGATGTATATTCTGAAAATAAACTTGAATCTATTAAAGTGGCTAACATACAGTGATGTCTCTGTTTTGTAAATTGAGTTCAGGCATAGGCTATCTATCTGTTTGGCAGCAGTGGAGGTGCCTTTTTGCTTGAATTTTACTGTTTAAGCTTTTAGAGTTGCTTTCGAAGGTGGAAGAGGGGTCAGGGTAGCATCAGATTCACACATTACTGTCTTTACTGAATTTATATGAATGACCTCCTTTGAAGATTGAAGAATGTGGCACGAGTATGCATAAAGCCTCTCAGACTTTGAGGAGTGTGATCTTTTGTCTTTTGTGCATGATCTTCTAGTTGGCTATTGATATGTTTTGCTATTCAGGGATGATGAATTTAGATACATTTGATTAAAGAAAGAAATTAAAATTCAATCACCTCCACTTAGTGTCAGTGCACCCCTGCTCAAGACTGTCTAACGTTGCTAAAATTACTGTGAGGTTAACTTGGTAGTTTTGTTTTATTGTGTTTTGGCCACGTCACCTAGCTCTGGAACTGGGCCAACCTATGCTGATTATTGCCTCTTTCTAATCTGTCTAGATTGCATCCCTCAGCAGGGAGTGTGGATGCTTATTCAGAAAAGCTTATCCAATAGGCTCCAGCATAATTAATATATATTTTCTGCTTTTCTCTAAGAATTGTAATACATAAAGGACAATCAGCTTACTCATGAAATTGCAGGCACCAAGGGGGACTTAATGCAAAAGCAAGTGTATCCCATTATCTCTTTCTCATTCTGCATATCACAGCTAAAGCTATGAGAAACTAAATGCTGCACTTACGGCCTAATCCAAACACTGAAGTCAGTGGTGGGTCTTCTGATCTTTAGTTAGTAGGTTCCGAGCAATGAAAACAAAAAAAGACCAGAGTTCTCCATTTTCTCCTTACTGGAAATCAATGGCGGATATGTGAGTAGGAAACTAAGTTAGGGCACAAAAGGGCAAGTGCATTTTTTCCTTACCTAATTATTCTCTTGCCTTTTTTTCTAATGAATCTTTTTTCCCCCCCAATGCACGGCTAAAGCAAAACACCTAACATATAGCCTTTTCTGCAGTGGGAGCAGTGGTAGCGTTCTTCTAGGTGAGTAACTGGCATATAGGAGTGATTTTATTTATTTATTATAAATACTAACTAGCTCTGGGTTTTTTTGAAAGATGGCTCAAAAATTTATTGCTCTTTCTTTCTCAGAGCATTTCACCATACTACTAATATCCTCTACAAGTACTTAGTGATTTCTTTCAATTCTGTGTTTAACCTATCCAAATTTGAATAAACCATTAACATATAGAACTATAACTAAAAGGTAGACTGTACCTAAACCCCACTTTCTCATCCTGTGCCGTGACAATTTACAATAATGGAACACTTGAGATATTTTATTTTTCTATCAAAACTGCAATACGTTACTCCCCAGGCAAGTAAAATTTTGAAAAGTGGAAGTGATTATTGAATTCTCTCTCTCAAATAGAAATCTGGGGAAATGGAGAGCTCATGTTGACTCAAATATGAAATGAACCAAAAGTTTCCATTTAGCTGGGTGGGAAAGTCTCTGAATGTGTAAATCCTGTTAACAGTAACAAGAGTGGTGTCATTTTAAAGCTATGCAAATAAATGCTTTTGTGCTTTCTTCCTGATACTGTTGTAACTGAAAAAAAAAAAAAAAAATTTGTGCTGATCTTGGCAGTGGGGGAAAAATATGGAAGGGCTAAGCTTAAGGAGAATTCACAAAAGACATTTCTCTGGGGGTGTTTTATGTCTCTTCATTCCTCCTTTTCTGGCTCCCACTGTCCTTGGTTGGCTTCTCCATTCAGCTGGGGAGCTCTCAGATGGAATTACTTCCTTGGCTGTAGTGCCCTACCAGCCAGCAGCTGCCCGGCCTGAATCAGTTGTGCTTATATCATGGGGGAAGGAATCTTTGCATCAGGCCTGTGAATCTGTGAGTCTACAATTTTTTTTTTCCTCCAATGAAAGCATAGATAATTCTGGCCATTTTTCTTTTATTAAAAAAAATTTGCAAAATGAAAATAGAATAAGTAGCAAAGATACCATAAAATAAGGGGTATTTCTTTCATTACTTTGTAAATTTCAGGGTTCTTAAGAAATACTTTTTCAATTTTTTTTGCCTATAAGCAAACATGAACATCATGAGGCAGCTCTGATGCACAGCTGGCAGCTTGCAAAACATATACAATGTGGGCAGTAAGATAAGGTGCAGGCTCATTAACTTAAGAAACTAATATCAGATGCCTGGAATTTAAGTAGAAATGCACGGCAATCACTTTATTTGAACCTATGAAATATAGACAAACATATGCATGTATGATATACAATTTATTTATGTATATCTATATGCATTTGTGTGAATATGAAAATATATTAAGCACTGCATTTTTATAAGCTCTTGCTATGCCTGTATTGAAAACCAGTATTTGATGTTTTCCCTATTTGCATCTTTTTTTGCTTTTACGTTAAAATTAATTCTTTTTGTCTTGAGGAATAAAGATAGGACTTTTTTTCTTGTTGCAGTTCCAATAGAAGATAACTTGATGCTTATAACAGCTTGTCAGTCTGACGACTGTTAAAATAAGACTGAAAGAAAGAAAAGCTCCGTTTACTGTGGAAACCCCTAGTGGGATGAAAACTATAGTTCATTTCTTTGGATAACAAAAGACACTTCCATGTCCTCCTCACTAGCAACTTTTGGTGGGGTTTTTTTTGTTGTGGTTTTTTTTTTGGGTTTTTTGACACAAAAGGCAGAATGAGGGGGCAAGTAATACCCTTAATTATAACCTCCTTTTCCCGAGAATGTTGTCCTACTTTGCTTGCTCTGGCTTAGCGTGACATCCTGCTCTATTTTACTTGAGAAATGAGAAATATGATGAGGGAGCATGAGTAAAGGGTTAATTTTTCCCCTTTGGAGGCTGTGCGCAGTGCTTGAGGAAGGACAGCGATATGCAATGCAACTTTCACCTTCTCGTTGTTCTATAATGTCCTTGGCTGCTTACTTCTGCGCACTTTCACAGCCTCAGCAACTTGCGCTGGGGCAAGGAGGGGTCATCAGTGACCAGCCAAAACGTGGAATATCTTGAAGGATAAAAAAAATTATATAAATAATTACGGGTTATTCTAGGCCTCAAAATTGACATATTGTTCTTGTACAAAGACAAGAAAAGGATGTGGCATTCACCTGTTTTCACAAGTTTGTGTTGGGAGGAGGGGCAAAGTTAACACAGAGTTTACTGTTTTAGGAGTAAATCTTGCTTTACAAAAATATAAGTACTTTATATATATACGTGTGTGTGTATTGTTATCATTCTTGAAGATGTGTATTTTGTCATCACCTTTAACGTTATAAAATGAAGTTAACATCTTGAGCCTGCTGAAATAATTGTCGTATTTCCTGGAGAGAGAAAAAAAAAAGTGGTCTGTTTTGTCTCTTAACAATCTTTATATCATTAAGTTCTTCAACGTTTTTGCTGCTACTGCTCCTTTTTTGTTCTCTTTTAATGTTGGTGTCATTGTCATGAAGGGGTAGGATAAAACATACACTAAGATCAAGGTTAGGGGGTGGAGAATTTTGTTCTGACACCTCTGTTCTGAGGACTGAGCAATGATCAGGAAGGGTTTTTCTTAATCTTTTAAGAAAGGGCATTATGCGCCAGGGGATGGGTGAGTGGGAAGCCCAAAATGCAGCACTGGAAACGGAAGCAACCCTACAACTTCACTTTAATAACCTGAGTTTGTGCAGATATAGGTTTGCCATCAGATATATATGCACAAGTTATGCATTATCTCTCATGGCAGAATCTGCAAACACAGAATTGCCATAAATTAATCTTTGTGGGGAGAGAGTTAGAAGAAAATGGTTGGTGGTTAAGGAAGACCTTAAAGGAAGAGGGTAGGTTTCTCCTGGTCTGATACTGAAGAACTACTTTCTACTTCTGAAATGTGAGTTTTAGAGTTATCTACCTGCTTTATGTATAGTTTGTTCCTCATGCCACTCAGAGGGACGCTATCCTGAGCTGCATATCAGTGACTAAGCAGGAACCTCTAGCAGTGAAGATATGAGATAAAAACCAAAGTTCTGCAGTTACTGGCTGTAACAAATGCAAACAACATGCACCACAAAGAAAGAAGTTGAGATAGCACCTGGTGTACCAGAATGGATCAATAACCTGCTCTTCAATGAAGTGACACTCACGTGCTGTAGTCTTAGGAATAATAGCATCCTTTTCCTTTACAAAGTCTACTTTGGTGGTTGATCACAACACGAGGCTCATTGTAAACATGCTAGCATAGTATCAAGTATAGAAAAAAAAAATCAATGGGAAGGCAACTTTCAACTGGGGCAAAGTTAAGGAGAGCAGTAATACAGGTTGCGTGGGTTGTCTCATCACAGTTTTCCACTCTCAAAACCAAATTATTTTGTATTGGTATGAAGACATCACAAGGATTTACCAATGTATTTTGGGTACATGTACTTCCTTATACCCGTCTGATACACTTCTGCAGTTTATCTGTCATCTTTGTGGATTTCATAAGACCTTCATTCTTTTGGAAGGTTTCAGGTATTGTTTTGCCTGGATGGTGTAAAAAACAGTTGCATCTTCTAAGGAAGATAATAGCTAGAAAGCAATTAAGTTTTATATGCCTTATCTTTTGAAGAATCTGTTTCTAGTATTGTTCTCAGAAAACATCCCCTATCCACATCTAAAAAGCTATTTATTGCATCATATACAGAGTCCAAATATATGGGCGTTTGAGCAAATTTAGAAACAACGAGATGAAAAAAAACCCAAGAGTCAGCTAATCCCATCCCTTTGTCAATGTAAATTTCTGCAGTTTCCTTGATTCAGATTTAAATGCATGGAAAGAGAAATCCTCAGTCATTCTCTGAAGAATGTACCCCCAAATTATTATTTTTGGGAAACAACATATTGATGAGGTAGTTTCATATGAATCCTTCTTATAGCAAGTTGATAATGACATATTGTGACATGTGTTCTGTTTTTTGGTTTATTTGAAGCACTTAGTAGTATGATGCACTGATATAATAGGTGCAAAATTTTATCTAGTTAGGGCTCCACCCTAACATCCTCCCAGAAATCAGTGATTCCGTAAGCATCTTCTAAGAAGTGCTTTACTGCTGACTCCAACACCCAAAAAAGTAGCAGTTTTGGAGATAGGCTCAGAGCATGGGTCTTCTCTCCGGTAGGTCTTACTATCTCAGTTTGTGAGTTTTATTCTATTTTCATAAGAGTGAAGGTATTTCCTATCAAGTCAAAGGTGTTGTAGAATTATGGTTAGTGCTGTTTATTTTCGTGCTGATAGTAATTTAAAATAAACATATTTCTCTCAGCCTGGCAGTGAGCTTGGCGCTTTACTTATGAGAAAGATTGAAGACGTGGTTCTCTCTGTATGAAGACCTTAAGCTAATATCCATTAAGCATGCAGTCAAAATTCAGTTCAAAATAAAAGGTGTGTAGTTTTAGTTGAAAAAGCAGGAGCGGATTTAATAAGCTCATTAAAGTTATGGTAAGTGGCTATGCTTTCATGTTTGATTGTGAAATTAGGCAACATGACGTTCAAGAGTAGTAACAGAGATCTGACCATATACAAAATTTTCTGGTGAAGAAACTTATCTGAAAAGTTCTGTCATGCGGCCAATTCAGTTGGTTAGTGGTAGCTGCTGTATGGTGACCTCTATCACCTAGAATTACAATATTCCACAATATCATCCAGGAAAGCTGTGCTACGTTCTTCAAAATTTTTGACAATTTTGGAAGATAGTCATTGATGTACTCTGTTAAATGCAGTCTAGAGGGCAGCTTTCTCTCACGGGGTAGTCTGCCTTGCATGCAATTTATCTCAGCCACACTAACTCACTGAGTTAAAAATGAGTCTGAAATTATTGTGCATTTGTACCTGGTGTACCAGATGTCTGTATGGTGTCCATATTTGTTTTATTTGAGAGAGTTTGAGTTATGTGTCCCCAGAAAAAAAATATGTATTTGAAATATTTAACCTTGGATTTTATGCACTTGTTACCCATTTGATTTGTGGTGTTGTACTTTTGAATGTCAAGATTAATTAGTCACAAATTATACAAGTTCTCCTAATATCTATAGATGCCAGACTTTGAAATATGAGCTTCAAAGAACTTGCAATTATTTTGGTTATTAACATCAGCCAGTTGGTGTTAAGATACACCAATGATGTACACTGGTATGCTGGAATTTTAAAACTAACTAATCCATGAACAAGTTGTTCGTTTATCAGAAGTGCATCTACAGATGTGTTTGTGCAAGAAGACACCTGAAATTTGGGCCTATGGAACGTGAAAGATGTTTTTGTCTGCCTTGCTTAGGTTTGACACTTTTATATTGCTTACCAATTAGTGGTAAGAGGTTTTTATCTGAAAATTTGGAGGAGACTCAAGATAAAATGGGAAAAGGGCAGGAAAACTAAGTTTGAATAATGCAACATATGTGGAAAACATGGTGAAAATTTTGCGTTATAGGCAAAGTCTGATAATCCCAGAAACATGCAGGCATTAATTTTCATCCATTCAATGGTAGCTCTTGTTTGCTGGAGAAGCACAGCAGAAACCATTGCAAGCTCCCTAAAGTTGCTGTGAACAGCCTCCAAGCATGCACACAGTATAGGTGCTGCGGTATGTGTTCCACGTGATGAAGTACAGATTTTAATACAAAGTAAATATCACTGTGCTTGGGCCATCATGTATTCCTATGTGAATTTCTTTTTCTGTCATCTGGTCATGGTTTCTGATGGAATCCGATGTGTCAGAATTGCAGACAGTGTTATTGCAATCATGGATACAAATGCTTATAATGGGATTTTAAATTTTTTTGCACATTCTGCCGGTGTGTGCTCTGTAACTACAGTTTGGTTCTGCCCTATTACTTATAACTGCATAAACTGTGAAAAGTTTTAGCCGGTAATTGCTAAAGTTCACAATCACAATATTTTTATTCTTGCTGAGGAAGAGGGGGGAGAAACGAAGGATTTTTCATGTCTCTCAGATCTATTGGCCTATTCTCCAAGTGACAGGTTCCTGACTGATCAACTATACCACCTGCTACTAAAGCTCAGTAATATTAGTCTGTGCAATGGTTTCATTCTCATCTCACACCTCAGAGATCTTGAGCTCAACCCCAGGCATCCCCTGTGTGTTTAAATCAGCTTAACGGCTCATACAGTGTGCTGATTTCCTTGTAGGCCTCTGTTTTCTCAAAAAGTGATCACCTTTTGCCAATGCCCTCAGGATTAAACAGGGCAGTCCGGTTTTCCTTTTCTGCATTGGCTGTACCTTTGTAGTCAATAAAAGACTAACTAGAAAAGAATCAGCTGATGAGAGAATCAATCTTCTGGAAGCCTCCCCACAGTTTTCTCATCATTTTTGTGCCGTCTGTCATCTCAGATTGTAAAATGGAAACCAAAACTCAGTATGTGGGAAGACTTTTAGTGCTCCTTGTTAACAAAAACAGTAAGACCAGGGGTTTTGATCTTATGAGTGTATAGGTAAACAGTAAGCTGTAAGTGTGCACTCTTGAAGTAGCTTTTCCATGTTTCTAATGGAGGTCTGCAAAAAATTATCAAAGAAGTATCACAAAGGTCTCATAACATACAGTAGTGTAGATATCCATTCTGAGTAGGTCAGGTTAAATCTGAAGTTCTTCTATGTAACAATACAGGGGTATCTTACAGAACAGCTGTACCATTTACCACGGTATAAAAGCCATATAAATAGAAAAGGACTGTAAAGTATAAGTGAAGTTTTTTCCTGCAGCTACTTGCTAAGTTAAAACAGTCGTCTGTCTCGATAACTACTATTACACAACAAATTTTAACTTTTTGAATAATAGCCTACTTCAAGATGGTTTATAATGACAGATGGACCAACTTAAAAAAGAATTGAAGGTTCATCATAATCATCATTCTTTACAGTTCTACATTTTTCATTCAAATGTATCGCAGTAATTTACAAATATTAATTCAGTGTTATAATCACCCACCCACGAAGCAGGTCAGCATCCTAGTTTTGCAGAAGTTCAAAGTAGGGTACCAAAAGGTTAAGAGCTGTGAGGAATTAAGGGGTCTGTCAGTATGCACCATAAGGCTCATGCTGGGGACTCTATTTTTTCCACATCATACTTTAAACTTCATTTGAGATCTGAGTTCCTTCCCTGGACTCAAAATCCAGGGATGAGTAACACAGAATGTGCAGTGGGGTTATGTTAGTGACTGGTTGACAGTCATGCAGAAGCACTGAGAGGCAGAAGTGTTTAACTGGCATCACATGAAATAGCACAGGTGACTCCATCACCATCTTCAGCAGGAAATGTCCTCTTTCTCTGTCTTAATTTCATTGACTTAATGTTCCCTATAGAAGAGAAGCTCTCAAGCTTTGTACATTCTGCAAAAAAGAAAAGGCAAATGTCACTCTCCTATAGTGAAGGCCTATGGCAGACCTTGGCCACTCTCTCATTTGCCTGGCAATTGGACAGTGTATCTGATGTTGATAAAAAGGTTTAAATATGTTACCTGTGGTTCCTTGTTTTACTGGCAGTGCAAAAAAATAAAATGCAGATGTCTGTCCAATAAAGATGGCGAATTGCAAGAATTGAGACACACCCCTCTTGCAGCTTTTAGTTAGCTAAATCACAGCTAGTAGTTAGGAAACTACTAAGAACGATACTATCAAATACAGTTTGTCACCAGCTGTACGTGTTGCTATGCTTTTCTATTAAAAAAACAAAGGTGAAGACATGGGGCTTTCCCTTGGGAAAGAGGATGATGTGGCTTGTACTAGTTTGTGGTTTCTAGAGGAGTCCATTTCACAGCCTTAAACCAACACCTGAGAAATTCAGAAACATGGTAAAGAGGTACCTGGCTCTGTTCCTCCTTTAACAGATATCTGGACTATGAAATATTTAGCAGGTATTGGCTCACTTAAAAGCCCGGGAGACATCATTCCAGAGCAGGTGAGCCTCCCCATTAAGAATGTCTGAAAGCTTTCAGACTAACCTTCATTTATTTCAAAGCTATAGAAATATTGATGGGTTAGATCTCAGCAATGTATTCCACAAATATATAGGCATCCCTTTGCTTGGGGCACGGTGCCACCAAGATAAGCATAACTGTGATGGCTTTGCATAGCAGTCATGGATTGCTTCATTCCTTGGCAACTCCAGATGGTCACTGATCATGCAGAGTTGCTTTTATTTCTATTTCAGAGAACTTTGCTAGAAAATTTGTTCTAGAGGACATATCTATTGAAGGACACCCATCTTTAGGCAATCATTTCAGGGCTCCTTTGGGGGGGGGGGGGGGGGGGAATTTTTTAACCATCAGTTTGCTTACTGTCGGGATTACTTTTAAAGACAGGAGAAACAAGAACTGTAACAATTGCACGGGTTTCAGGGGCAAGCCAACATCACAGTTTGGGCTGCTGTGAATGTTGGTCTCAGCTTCTAATCCAGCTGCAGGATTGATGATACCTACTCTAATAACGCCAACTATCAAACCCCATGACACCTGGCAGATATGTACAATGCAGATTTTGATTATAAAGATCCTTTATCTTTCAAATCTTAAAGTATGCTGTCATTCAGCATTAGTAGAAATTTGCTTTGCAGTCATCTCAACCTGCCATCTGCCAGGTGGCTTCTCTCTTTTCTTACTCCGCCAAAGCAAAGTTTCTCAAAGGATTGTTACAGATTTAACTGCTGGTCAAAGAATCTCTCTCTTCAGGGCCACTTCAGGTTCATGGCACTACAATTATGCTCTGGAATGCTGCCTAGATGATCTCATTTTGAAGACAATCTGTTTATCTGAGGTTTACATGATTTTTGTACACACTATGCTGGGAACTTTTTTGCTGAATTAGTCTCAAAATTTTACCTACGTGCTGAATCTACAACCTACTAGATCCATGCTCGGGGAGAAAATATAATCATATGTGCTAAATATACCCCCTGCAAAGTTGTTCAGCTTGTTGTATTAACTATTTCTAGATGCAGGCAAATATTCTGTTTTGAAGAGTCACTTCAAAACATATCAAAAGAGGTAATATAGTTTATCTCATTTTGTAACCTGTTAACTGGTACACTACCCTAAACATCAAACCTTACTTTATCGGTGTGCAAGTAGTGTGTTCTTGGATCAAGGGACAAAATCAGAAATCTGTAAAGGAGTGTCACAGAATAACTCACCAACATTTTTACTGGAACTATTTTAATTCAGAAATAGATACTGATATTTTTCTTATGGTTTAGTGAGCAAATGAACTTTATCTTTAAGATGGTAATGTTTAGATTACCAGTGCATGGATGCACCCCCTAATATTGCAAGTACTATTTGGCAATCTGCCATTGATTTCCTTTTGCAATATCTCTTAACCTCATAGACGTTGTATGTTTAAACTAAGTCTGACAGAAGTTGGAATAGCCTCTATTTTCTTTTGAGCAGATGAGGACCCAGCAAGGTGTTTGTCTTTTGGCCATTATTCTATAGTGTTCTGTAGGATAGATAATTGTCATAAAGTATAGTGAAAACATAAAGTGTTTGACTCATTAAAATAATGGAAAATTTGGGCTCTCTAGATGGTAGATAAAAAGGACAGATTTTCCTTAGAGCTGCAGTTACAATGATTGGACCAGAATACCACAAGAAATGTTGTCTTCATAGTTTTTTTTCCAGTCTGTTGAATTTGTTACTTTCTTCCTTACCTGTAAAACAAAACACAAGAAACCCAAGCTCCAAAGAGTAACAGTGGGAGGTGCAAACTGCCCAGGTCCATGACCTGTTGTCAGTCCAGCTCACCCTTTTCAGAGGAGTACCAAAATTTAGAAACAAAGAATGGAATGGGATCGTCATCTACTCACCACTTTTTTGTCTGTTTGTTTGACAAAGGTTATAATGCATGTCTCTGACTTCTGTCTGCATAGAGGTCCTGACAACATTTAGTGTAAGAATTTCTTGTCACAGCTTTTACCTTCTATAAATTGGTTAGTCTTATATAACTTGTTAAACTTCGCTTTCTCTCTGTTGTGCTACACAAAACTGACTTGTTCAGGGCAGAACTTAAGATGAAAAATATTCTCCAATCAAAACCCCTTCCAGATTTGCTTTTGGTTGTCCCAAGGTAATTTTCCTGCTGCAAATGCATTTCTTGGATAGCTTACTCAGAATATGCTCTCTTCTTATTGCTAATCCAACCTTATGTGCCATGGCATCAAAGCCCCCCACAATTCACTCCTTGGAACTCTCAGAAGCTAACATCCAATTAAACCCAGAAAAAGTCTTCCATCTCCTGAGCGTGCATATCGTAGAGGACCTAATTTAAAACAGGCTAGAGTGTAGGTTTATATTGTGAGGCATCTTTTCTGTATGCAAAGCAGTCTTGATAAAATGAGATACCTACAGAAGCACACAAAATCTCTAGGTATAGCTCAATTGATTGAAGCTGGGAGAATTGTTCTTTGGCTCCCTGTGAGTCACATATCATGGCTTTTACTAGTGGGTATTTGCTACAATGGCTCTCATTTCCGTAGTCTCATCAGAGAATAGTTGTCCAGGTGTGTTCATTGCAGTCTGGTGTCCATTGGTACAAAGGCACAGGATTAGGAGTGCAACAAACAAGTCATTCCTACACTGGAGGGGAAAAAAATGAATAATGTGAAGAAACAGCTGAATGCATAAGGATTAGCATATACTCTGTGTAACAGTCAGTCCAGATTGCAGAAAGAATGGTGTACCTGTCAATCATTGGCTTAGCTAAAACGTTGCATGCATCAACATCTGCCAGCATTGTCATGTGGAACCTTTCAGAACATTATGTAAAGAATAGAAATCATTGCTAAAAGTGTCTTTATTTTTCCCTTGTTTGAATATTTCTCACATATAGCAAATATAAAAAGATAAACTGAACGACTGGAATGCACTAAGGATGGGGGAACAGAATATAAAAGGCAGGCTGGAGAATACAGAATCTCCACAGCAGCAAATGAATGAAGGATTATGAATTTGTTAAAACTATGTTATGTAGAGTTGAAATATACTGGACTGTTTCTGTGTGTAAGGTAGACATAGTTTAAGTTAGTGTCAGGATGGCATCACTGCAGCCTTTGAGAACAGAAGCATATTTTTGTGGTATGTAAGGAACGTGGGCGTTTTGCAGGCACCTAAGTGCAGGAGATGCTCTGCAAACGCTTTCCCTTCGCAGACAGGTAGACTGACTTGTTAGCAGGATGAGCTCTTGTGTGCTGAAGTGTGTGACGCTCCCTCTCGGAGCACCTTCATCTACTCTCTAGTAAATAACTGTTGGACATTTTCACATGAGATGAAGTACCAATCAAGAAAGGGCATTCTTGGTAAAAAATTATATTTAAGATTTGTTGGGAAATGGCATTTTGCTGAACTCAACCAGATTTGTGACAAAGGAACAGTTTTAATTTCTCATTCTCATTTTTGTGGGGAGAAAATGTCTTTCTTTGTCAAGAAAAAATTCAGTTTGGGTTAAGAATTACATATTGTTTAAAAAGACAAATTAGTTATAGCAAAAAAGCAAAATGAAGCTAGATATTTCAGACTGTTAAAACAAGGAACGCTTCAAGTAGGTAATACTGCTTTGTTTTGTTGCTGTTTATGAAAAAAGTGGTTTTTATATTTCTGATTTGGGAATCAGAAACAGTCTGATATGGAAAAAAAATCTTGAAAGTTCTATCAGGGTAAGAAAACAGCTTTCTATCAACTTCTTGCTGTTATAACATGTTCTGTTTTGGGGGCGGGTTGCTTTCTGGTTTTATGTCACCATTTTCACTGATAAGTGGAGAGACAGACTGTTGCTTCCCCTTTCCTTTCAGGTTTAATACCAAGTATTAATTAAAATATGGTTAACCTTTAAAACAAACTCATGTGTCAAGTTTCAGAGCTGGAAAAAGCTGCTTAATGCAAAAATAAATTTTGTTTTCCAGTTGTTTCTGAAAACTATTTCTGTCAACAAAAGACGTGATGATTTGATGCATGTGGCAGGGATGCCTAAGGAACTACTAAACTACAAACATTAACAATGGCAGCTATTTTTCAACATTAAAAAGAAAAAGTCCTTATCACCACATTCAGAGTCTTGTCTTTCTAATCCATCTGTGCCCCTCAACCCTTGCCCATGTAGTGACCGTATGGGTCATTAACAGAGGAAAAAAATCTTTGCTACAAGTCAGGGTGGTGGTCACAGATGTAAAAGACGACTGCTCCCACATCTCTTTCCAGGTTCCTTGTTGCACTCCTTCCTTTCTCCTTCTTTGGCTTTCAAGATGGAAATAATAATGGGGAGATAAAGGTGGGAGAATAGTATTTGCACCTCTTAATAATTTTTAAAAATTAATCTTTATTGTTTTTATTTACTCTTACTCAGTTGTTTAATAACGTCTTTTTTTCACTCCCAGTATTTTGCGTCATTTCTTTTTTCTCACTGTTTTTTCCATTCTTTTTCTGGTCATTGGGCTAGTTTTTCTTTGTGTTTGTATTTATTTGTTTATTTTGCTTAGAAGGAGAGTAGTTTTTCTGGTTTGGTCTCCTTTGCTTTCAATTCCTATACATTTTCCTCTGACATCAATGTGAGAAAGGGGATGCTTGTGAGCTATCCCCTTTGCTTTTAGCTCTCTCCTCTTGATCTTTTCTCTAAATCCCTTTGGCTTGGCCTAAATTCCTTCTCTTGCCATCTCTACCTTCTCTTGTTTCCCTCTAGCCTCCACGTACCAGTTTCACGCCTCGCAGGTGGCCTTGCATCTGCACCCTTTTTTTTTCTTGCCTCCTTCCCCCTTATTGCTGTGAGTGCTTCTTTGCATAGAAGAGAAAGAGGCAGCCTCACCAAACAACTGTTCATCAGCGATGCAGCAGCCTCAGCTCACTTTGAAAGAGACCATGAAAGAGCAGAGAAGAGTAAGGAAAAAGGTTATGGGTTAAGTGTCCTAAAAGGACTGGGGGGGGGGGAAGGGATGGCCAATCAAGGTGAGGAGAATGAAGAAAAAGAGAATATTTGGGAGGAGAGGAAATCCGGAGTGACTATAGGGAAAGAGAAAAGAGGTGGTGATGAGGACAGAAGAGAAGAGGAAAAGGGTGGCAGTCTGGATGAATCCAATTTGATGAAACCTTCCAGTAGAAAGTAAGGTAGAAAAGACAGGGGCTGTAGATCCCACTACATTTTTTTTTCCTCCCTTCTTGTGCTTCCCCTGGTTAGCACTAACTGAGAGCCAGGAGGAGGAAGCATATGCAAGGGATTCACTCAGATTTGGCATGCTTTAATTGGCTGGCTTTTTTTTCAGCTGGCTTTTTTTCCTCCGCTCTTATTTATTTATTTTTCTTTTTTCTCCCTGGCAGTGCACCTGCTCTGTGCTAGCAGAGATCCGCTCTGCAAGGTCATTTGACTGTGTTCTCAGAACTGCTGAATGGTGCATTGATCTCATAATTATTCAGTGACTGTAGTTACTTCTGAGGTTTTGTTGCTTTGTATCAATTTATTTAAAATGTTATGAAGTACATGATGAAAATATTGGAGAGTGTGGTGAAGTACTGAAATAACAGAAAAGGCAGCAGTTTTGTAGAGGTGTTTTTCCAGTTGTTTTCTTCAGCCATGGTTTCTCTGTGTCTTAATTCAAAACTAGATACAGAGCATTTTTAGAGACACAAGAGATGCACACTAGTCTTCCCTGAAAGAAAAGGGAGCCTCTGAAATCGTTCCTTAAATGTATAAAACATATTCTGTATTTTTTTTTGTGATAGAAATTCAAATTTCTTTATGCGGTGGAGATGATTTTATTTATTGCATTAAGATCTAAAATTTACTTGGTGACAAAACATGTCAGGGCTCTTAGGCAATAATAAAAAAGATAATAGGAAATGTAACTTTTTTGCGTAGTTCATGTTACTATTTTGTATTATTTATATTATAGTTCTACTTCAGAGTCTTTGTGAAGACACTGAAATCTCACTGCGCTAGGTTCTGCACAAATACTCAAGAAAAGGCAATCTTTGTCACGGAGAATTTATTATCCAAATAGGTGAGGTGAACAACAGAAGGAAATGCGCACACATAAGAATGGACTGCTTTTTTCCAAAATCGGTCAGCAAGTCAATGGTAGAGGAAAAGGCACATGATCTGTGTCTCCTTAAATCTGTCTAATGTCCAGCCCCTGGACCACATCTATTCTTCCCATGCAGTAACTTAGGGTATTTCGCCAACTCCCAGTTTTTCCATCTCTGAAGCCTCGTGAGTTTTACACTTGATCCATAACATTCTCCTCTTTGTGTCTGCAAAATTGGTTATTGTATTCCTAGTTTCTTAAAGCTTTTTTAGAGCCCCCTACCCATATCATGCGTTTCTCCTGCTGATGCTCCTTCTAGCCTCCCTGCCACCTTATGTGTAGACGCTGCTTGCGGCTTTGCTGTTCATGTGGCTTGCGTGCTGTTCATGTGCTTGCGGCTCATGCTGTTCATGTCACCTGCAGCACCGTCGATTTCAGAGCTGTGGTGGCAGAAGAAGCAAAAACCTTCTTATCCTAAAATTGAATGTTAAATCTGTGAACTGACAGTCACTGAGGTGAGCTTACTCCACTGGCAATGGATAGAAATGATAGAATAAAATAAACATTTTATCTTAATAATGTAAAAGTTTGTGTCAATAATTTGGTTTTTGTGGTTAATAGCAATAAAAGAACTGGAGTAGTCTTATAAGAAAAGCAAAAAGCGTATGTTAGAAACTGGGGGAATGCAGAGTTATTTTTTTAAACTAGCAAAAATAGCCCACCGAAACAGAAAACAAATACTCCCTGCCCTAAAAAAATAAATAAACAGTTGTGCAGTAGACTTTGCGTGATAAGATTTTAAAGAGTTATGTATTCATCCACATCAAAAATTTCAAGAACTGGTTCTCACTATTTCTTAGGAACTTATTTATATGGAACAACTGGAAATAAAAACTTACTGCTCAGTATGCGTGCAAATACCATTCTAGTGTTACCACTTGGCAAATGCCTGCATGCTGCATATACACAAAGTGTTTGAGCACGTAATGTGATATTTTTTGTGTTTGCTACTGCCCAGTGGTCCCTTGTGGACAGGATGTCAGATCTATTTATGTATTTCATTAGGTATTGCCCTGTTAGCCTTGTGCTAGCTTGGAAAAAGGATATACCCCTATGCTGTTGTTACAGAAGGAATGTTTCTACCATGTAAGCAAAAAGATGCCCTGTGCTTTTGGAAATGAAGGTTGTCAGCCCTGTTCTCCAAGTCACATGCATATAACTAGCTGCTGACCACGTATGTATGTATTCAGCCACCAGCTTGTATGCGCTGGAAAGCTTTTTCTCCTAAAGAATTTCTTTGTTCTGTTTTTATTTCTATAAAATTACTAATGTTCCCAGAAACTCATAAGCATACACAAACCTGAACCACTTCACCTACTCTCAGAGATATGACAAGCTTATTTTCAAGTGTACAGTTCTCCTACAGCTGCTGTACAAAAGATCATATTTATAAAGCCGATCTCTTATCTGAAGGAGTAGCTTCATTATTCTACTTCATTGCCTGATAGCCCCGACTCCGAGAGCTGTGTGAATGGTAACCACAAAGCTGTTCCATTATTTAACTCTAAGCTGCTCTCCATGACTCTCTCTGGGTGGATTTCATCATTTTTCTCCATGTAGGATTTTTTAGTTTGTTCATATTTGAAGAGAAAAATAAAGAGGTATCGAGTATAAAAAACTTGGTAAGGCCAATTTTACCAGTCTTGGAGCCCCTGCAAAGCCATTCATTTGGCGCCCTTGATTATGGTAAAGGTGAAAGTTACCACTGTCATTCTTTTTTCCTTAAAGGTGCTTTGTTTTGAGTGAGAGCAATGATAAAAGTCAACACTGGCTTTCAGGTTTGAGCTGTATGGGCTGAAATTTTGACCATTTAATTTTATGTGAAAATATTTGAAGTTCTTGCTTTTCACGGTTGGGGAGACTAAAATGTTTACAGGATATTTGCAAGCAATGACTATTATTTTTTCAGACACACTAATAATATGCATTTCTGGGTGGCTTGCAGGGAAAAGGCAGTTTAAATCTGGCTGTTTCTTTCCGAGTTGAAAATAAGACTTGAATCTAAGGTAAAAGTAAATTTTCATATTATGAAACTGATTTTGAACAGATATATATTTCATTACATTAAGTGCCTTCTTGTTTTTATCTGATCTATACGACTGCTGCTATTTTACAGCTTTTATAAATTAACAAATTTGCAAATTTAGATTTGGCATTTACCAATTAAAGCATTATAAATATTATCTCCCATCATTCTGACATTTGTGAAAGGAAGCTTCTCATATGCATACCTTTTAAAAAAGAAAAAAAAAATCAGAAATAACTGTATTCTGCTTCAAGTTGTTGAATAACCTTCATGAAATTGCTTGTATAATCTGATTTATGATACATATTAGTTGTGGATTCAAATCTGTATTTACTGGGGGAAGAAAGGTTCGGTAGCCCTCCATATTAGCAATTCGTGATGGGCAGTGATATGCCTTTCTCCCCAGCACTGCCCGAGCAGGGTCGGAGTCCATCCCATACTGCCCGACGGGCTGCAGGGCCCCCTCTTTGCCAGGGTACACCGGGGCTGCTTCCGTGTTTAGTAGTGCAGTCCTTTCCATATGCCTCCACGCCAGTGACTAGGCTCAGAACCTCAGCAAATGTGCGAATCCCCTTTCTGGAGAGCTGGCAAATCTTCATTAGTAGGATATTGTCCAATAATTGCTAAACGCTTATTCCTTGAGATGTAATTCAGACCTTTTTTCCCTACAGCCCTCATGCAGGGGGTTAAAGATAGCACTATAACTCTTCAGCCCCATCACTTCAGCACCATCACTTCCTACTTGGCAACCAGGCTTGTGGAGGGCAGTAGTAGTCCAATTTTTGTCTATAACAACAAAAATATTTGTCTAACTGGAAGAAGTTCAACAGCCTTCCTGATGCTGTAGCCCAATGGACAGGCAGTAAGTGTCGCGAGGCCAAGCTCCTTCATCTGCTGGCTCAAATCTCACAGGAGCTACTGGGACGATGAAAAATAAAAAGGTGGTTTTCACCCATGAGGGGACTACTGTGGAGGAAAGCCGCAGAGATTTTTACTGTGTTAGAGGCATCCACTCAATCAGAAGAAGACAGGTAGAAGAATAAGGAGCTGGGTGGCTCAATTGCCGTGGAGATTTTCCAGGTCAGGGTATCATAGGGTGGACTCAGGGAATTGTAAACACAGACCTGTCATGATAATTCCCTTACATTTGTCAGCCTCTAGGCATTATTGAAATAGTAATATGAAAGAATAATATTGATTGTGGACTGTTTTTTCCATATAGTTCCTGCTGAAAACATCTGCCTTTGGTTCTCCCCTTCAGCTGTGAGGTTTAAATTACAGTCTTGTCAGTGAATAATTATGTTGTGTGTTGTGAATCTCTTGGGATATAAAAAGATTTTGTTTGCATGTGCGCTAAGTGAACTGAGTTGAGGTGAAAACTGCCTCTTTAAAAGTTGTTTTACAGTGTTTGGAAAATGCTACTGAGACTTCAGAAGACTTTGTTTTTAATATAGCAAAGATTCATATGCTATCTTTAAGCAAGTGAAGTCCTTTTTTTCCCCACTGGACTGCATATATACTTAAAATTAAATAAGTGCTTAGGTCTTTACAGGAATGGTAGGGGTGAGATGACAGGAGCGACGCTTTAATCTATTTCAACTGACTACCTAACCATCTTGAGAAATCATGCTTTCTAGAGAAGACAACTTAAAAAATACCTTCTGTATTTGAAAATAATTTAATTTACAACTCAAAATATTTTTTCTGAATGCCTAGATATACATAAAAGATTCTCTTAACTCTCTAGCCTTCATCCTCTGTAATTCAGTTTTGAGGTGGTTGGGGGTTTTTTGTTGTGTGGTTTTGGGTTTTTTTCTTCTTTTAAAGTGCTGACATTGGTTTAAATGCTAGCGTGTCCACAACTTGCTGTAGGTGGAGAAGGGAATTGAATGGACTGGAATCTCTTCTTAGTACCCCAAAATCAAAAGGATTTTATCTACCTTGTATCCAGGCTTCAGTATCATGAGGAATGGCTGAGAACCCATGTGTTTCCCCAGATTAAAGTGGCTGCATGCGTAAAGGCCCTTACAATGTTGCTTTTAAGCTTCAAATTGGCTTTAGGGCATATATTAAGGAAGTTGGTAATAACCTGATATTTTTTTGAAGGAATTCAGTTCTCTGAGTTCGTGGAATACTCCTAAACTAGCATGGCTATGTTAGCGCAGGTTATGCTGAAAGGTGCTCAACGGCTGCCAAAGGCAGTCACAGACCTTGTTAAAGCCAGTGAGCGTGCCAAGCGCTCTTTTAGACTCATCAGAAGAGTTTAGTGCTCCTGGGAGACTCTCCAGGGCCAGGGCTTAGTGGCAAAATGTGTTTGGGCTTTTGGATTATGGCAAAAGTTTAATAAAAACTTTTAATGCTCAATTTAAAACACTCCTGGTCTGGGGATGTAACATTTGGCAAGTGTGTTATAATTGTCACAGAGGACGTGATCCAGCACATGGTTAAGTCAAGGGGGCAATTTTATTGACTTCAATAGGTGTTGGATGAAGCCCAGATTTATGAGTTAAAATTGATCTGTGTTTCACTGAGTAAAAGTTAAAACTTAGTAGCTGCTTTAAAAAAAAAATTAATCTTGGAAGGGCTTGTTTATTTTTGGAATACTCTTCAAATTAGCTTGGAGTTGTTTCTGTTATGTTTATGATGATGACGTTAAAGTGGCCTCGGACTCTGTGTACAACATGATGTTTGATGCTGGCTTGGAAAATTAATTCTGCTGTAAACTAAGCAGAGATATATTATGAAAGAATTGTTTAAAATGTCAGAGGAAGTTGAAAGGTTGTCAGGATGCGTGTTAAAAATTCACTAGAAAAATGCTGGCTTCATTAATATTGTTTATATGAAAATTAATAAAGTCTATGAACTTAAACAGTAACTCTATAGAATAAAGCTGGTAAAATTGCTTTTCAATGACCATACCAATGTTATATTACTATATGACCTTGTGTTTAAAAAAAAATAATTGTATGCTGTTGCCTTCTTTCCTGCTGCTAGACCTCTGTATTCCTACATCTAAGGTAGCTCTGATCATCGCTTATTACTCTGGAATTAGAACTCTTCACAAAGTAACTCAACAGTGTTTCATTAGGCTGTACATCTTTTTTTGTGCTGAGAGATTTTAAGGACTAGATGCAAAATCTCAAACATCTAGGCATTTCTCATATGCATCTTCTGAACTTTCTAAAATGAAAAGAAAAATTATCCACTACTGACTACTTCTAGAAAGCACTGTGACTGTCCTGTTAGACTGCTTTCTTCAGTTGGAGAACATAATTAGAGCTGGAAAATGGGTTTCTTTCCAAAGATGCATCCTCATCTCTATCCTGTGATATGTTTCTGTAAGTATAGTGTTCTACATTGTAGATTCTGCAATATTTGCATTTGTTTTGCAACAAGAATGGTTGTAATGAGGGACTCTGCTCCTACCAACCTCCATTTCCAAATACAATTTCTCTTCCAGAACTGGGGAATTGTAGGAATCCCCCAATCAAAAGAACATTATCGTACTTCATTAGAGTTTGTCACTTGAAGGGAGGCACTTTCATTTTCTGATTACTTGTTATACGTTCTAGTGAGTGATCTGAATTGTACTTTAAAATTAAATTTTTATTGGGTGCTAATGAATTATTTATTTATTTTAAAATGTAGTCATCTGCAATAAATTTTTTTTTCCTTCAGTTTCTATATTTGGAATCTGCTGATAGTTACTGGAAGCTGTTTGGGGATTGGAATACTCAGCACTATTGTATTGTGATCAATAATTAAATTTAGTGCTGACATGCATCTAGTTTATGCAGCAGTCTCTGACAATCCATCTTGCAAAATTAATCCTTTCCAATTTATTTAATAGGAGACTTAAACAATAAAATAATTCAGATGAGTACCAATGCAGGATTATTTCTGGTCAATATTACTTTATTATAAATTGGGTCCACATACTCATTAGTAAATTAACTGTCAAACCTGAAAATAGCTTTTTTTTTTTTGTTTAAAGGTAATTATTGGTACTGAAGACAAGAAGGCACTTAACCTTGCTGTGCAGTTGTCCTTACTACAGTGTTTTTATTCCAGGCTATAACTACCCATCAGAGCTGCAGAGGGAAAATAATTAGAGATATTAAATGGATGGAATATTAACTATTAAAAAGCTGTGTTCATTCAAAGCTGTTAGGGTCTTTTTGATTCTTTGTCAATAAAGTGTTTCTTTCTTTGGCATTTTTTTCCCCCCAAACATTAAAAAATATGGCTAAATCTATGAAAAAAGAAACCCAAAACTGAAAACTCTGAAAAAAAGAAATCAAAATGACTAGTTTAAGTGAAAAGAAATGCTGTGTGTATTTTAAAGGAACTGAGACATTTGTAAGGGAAAGTTTAAAGAAATAAAAAGTTGGTAAAATACTTGTTTGTTTTTTTTTTTTTAAATGAAAATATACTCTTCAAAGAATTTTGCTTAAAACAATTACCTGCTGTGAAACTGGACATCTCCCATTTCACTGCTACCTCAGTTCAGTGGCTTAGTCTGTTTATTCCTGCTTAAGACGTTTGATTATGCCCAGTAGAGCACTTGTAAAAGCTCCTCCATTCTAAGGACTCGTGCTAAACGGGGTTTAGGACTTGAGAGTTCTGGTTTCAGTGTTGATGAATGACAGCCATTTGAATTTTTATAGTTATTCCCTAAATCCATTTTGAATCTGCAGGAATCTCCAGAGCCAAAGAGAAGAGAACAGGTAGAAGAGCACTTTTATTCTATTTCATTTAATTATTTGTTTTAAGCGGAGGGCACCAGAGCTTACTGTGTGGCTGTGTGAGCACTGGAACTTGTGGGACCTGCTCTGTATTGCAGGGCTGGCCATGAGCTCCCGCTGCCGTGCACCGCGCAGCTGGGGGTGGCCGGTGTCCCTCCTGGGGCCCTGGGAGCTGACGGGCACCCTGGCTCCTCCTGCAGCTTTGTCCTCATCCCGCCTCTGAGGGGATGGCTCTTCTCGGCCTGGCCACCTTTTCCCACCGTACAAATAGGACACTAAATTCCCCTGAAATCTCTCTCTCTAAATTAAGTTTGATGATAATCAGTCAACAAGTTCTGAAGTTACTGCTGGGACAGACAGACTCGCTAATATTTCTTTAAAATATCATTCCGAGTCATAAACCCTTTAATTTTCTGTGCATTTTGGAGAGTGGCCATGCGGCACGGTATACAATGAGCAGCAATAAAGATACATTTGTTCAAAATAGAATATGTGATTTTGACTGGGAAAGACTGAGATTTACTATATTTCTATTTACACAGGAAGATACCTGTCAAAGTTGAGAGAGAGAGAGAGAGAGAGTATGAGGGGAAAAAAAAAGCTCACGCGTAAAACATTCAGGCAATATTTGGCAAGAGCCTAGGAAAGTAAAAATTATGTTTATATGCTGTGTTAAAAATGTGGTAAAACATCTAAGAAGTCATTTTTTATCAGGTATATTTTATAATATATTATATTATGCAAGAACTGCTTCCTAGATATAAAGGAAATTAAGCTAAATTATCTACAAATTATTGGTTAAAAAAACCCCCCAAATACTTGAGATTAAATTCATACTTCAATTTATCCACAGTAACATGCTGGAAAATACTGTATGGGACGTATCTTTCATTCTTAAATACAATTTCTGACTGAAGGCAGCATTCACTTCTTAGCTTATTGTTTTATAATTTTCTGGAAAAAAACCCCAAAAAAACCCAAACCCCAACAAAAAACAAAACACCTTTTAACTTCGACAGTGCTTTGAAGAGAAACTATGATCTTTTTTTCTTCTGTATTAATTCCAGCGTAAGCAGATTGAAGAGTTAGCCAGTAAAGGAACGAGGGTGGGCAGCCGTAGCTGCTGTGGGGGCCAGATGACCAGAGTGCACAGTAACGTGTGTACAAAGGAGAGTACAAGATGAACGTATACAAGCATGGAGGGGCCTTCAGTTAGTGTCAGGAAAAAATTTGCAGTATATTATATCAACGCGAAAGAAGGATGTATGAAAGTGGGTCACTGCACTACTATTCTTACTCCTTCTGTTCTTGTACATGCAAAAAGAAGCAAGGTGGTATATATGCAGATGACTATGGAGGGCGAGTGTAAAGGTTAATGTATATAGTTCTGCCCTGGATTTCACAACAGGCCCAGCAATCACACAGCCTGTGGAGGTTAAAATGAGTTTTTCTGCCAACCAAACCTAAAACCAAATAGAAATCTTTGTGTTCTTTGAGGCCTGTGTAGTTCTGATACATAAAGTAGACAACGGTTTGAGGTACATTTAACAATCATTTTCATTTTTTGAGACGTGAAAAGGCCCTCTATTTGGGTTTTCTTTAGGCATATTGAGTGGTTCTTGCAATCACTAAATTACTGTCTGTTGTATAAGACTGTCTAATATTCAGGTAACATAATCTGCCTTGTGTACATATATTGTGTGTGTACATATATTGTGTTTTAGCGTACATATATTGCCTTGTACTAAATACAGTGGCCATTTTGGGGTTTTTTTGTTCGATGCTGATTTGTGTAGGATGGTGAGCTTTTTTAAAATGTCTGGGAGACTGTAATCATGACATGCCTCTGCTTCGTCATATTGTGCGTGATCTTCGTCAACTTTGTCAATACCATGTGTGGACAGAGAGATGTGTGTTATAACCATTTCTGTACTCTGTGCCACAGTAGAGCCTGAAAACAAAGTTAGGATGCAGCTTTTTAGTAACAAGTCATAGAAATAAAATAGAATCTGCTATTAAAGCCATAAAGATGCCATTCTGTGACTATAAGATACCCCTTAGGAGGTAATTTCAAAGGGGCAAGATGATGCACGTGAGTTCTGGGAAATTATTTTTGCTTCCTGTGAAATCAATCAGTGCAGAAGAGGGCCCTGAGTGATGGATAGACACTTCCTTTTATTGAGCTAAATAATTTCCTAATAAGGTTTGAATAAATGCTGTTGTTAACCACAAGAAATGTGTTGATTAAGCACAAGAATAAGAACGCAGTGATCTACAACACTAAATAGTTGTTTGGAACTGGGCTGTTGCAAATACATTGTTAATAACAAATTCCATAAGTTGTTGTGTCCAACTGAATTTCTTTTACAATTAAAAAAAAGTACTTTTGTATCTGAAACAGTTTATGTCTATTAATATGGACTTACTGAATATCTATTCAGTACTTTCTCTTACCTACGTTTTCCGTTGCAATCAATACAATGAAAGTATATCTTGACTCATTAGGTAGTTGGCTCTCTACTATTTTCAGAGAGTTACAATGCAGACTACTCTGAATTACAGGGCTATATATTATTTACAAGTTTATATGGCAGACTACATGGAAAGATTGTAAAAGTATTTTCAGAAAGTTAACGGTGAGCATGAGAAATATATCTTAATTGGAATCAGCTATTTTATTTTGCATGTATATTTTTAAAGCTGCCATTCATAGTTTTTTAAATAAAGGGTATTTTGGTTTTGAACCAAAGTATTTGAGACTAAATTTTTCCTCACCTTAGCTGTGAAGCTAATTTAAAAATATTATTAGTGGTGAATGTGATTTTAGTCAGGAAATCAAGATGTGAATTTTTGAACATGTTTCTCCAAAGGTGCACTTCGCAAATTATTACTGTGAAAGTAATTTATTTCAGCCAAACACCCTTCCCACATATTGTTAACAGGAGTCTGCACTCCAACTCATTTAACATCTTTTTAATTCAGTAGTTATTCCATTTTAATAGAGCCATTTCTTCATCATTCTGCATTTAGTGATAAATGGTGCCAGAACATATGATAAATTAAACCACAAAGAACTGTGTTAAAGTAATCTAAAGGGTTTAACTTGAAAGGAAGAAGCACCTAGTTTGCTCAGCATAGCTGTCTGAGAGTTCATATAGAGGAAAAAAAACTTCCTCTCAAAGCTAAACTGTGAAATAAATTTGAAAGTAAAGTTTTAAACTATAACTGCTTTCAGAAGTTCATCCTGGCAGTAGAAACCAAGCTGCACAATCGCATAATGGTCCCATCAGTCTGAAAAACCATCTCAAAAAGCTATAAGCTGCTTTCTTTGTTACATCATTTTTTAAATGTAATAGTTTAGATGATACGTATTTAAAAATCTGGTATTAATGAAATCTCAGAAACCCAACACCCAGTTTGTTGGACGGTATGCCCTGAGTGGATAGCAAAACCTACCCCAAAAGTTATGTAAACTGCAAAGATAAGAAATTTCAGTTTAATATCTGAAATTCAAGTACTTTTGGGGGTTTTTTGTTGTTGTGTTTTTGTTTGTTTGCTTTGTGTTTTTTGTTTTGTTTTTTACACAAATGAACAGACTGTAACTGTCACTTATGCGTATACAAGTGTTAGAGAACTCTAGTGCTGTAATTCAGCAATATGGACCATTTTTTTAAGACGAGCCTTCTCCCATTTGCCTCAGTACGTGGCACGCAGCCCTCCTTTGCTCCCTCTGTTTTACAGAACCACGCGCCAGCCAGCCATCTACAACTTCCGTGCAAATGAACCCATGCCTTTGGCTTCCTCCTTGCTTAATGAGGGACTCAACAATTTCTGTGGAAAATAACCAGCAAAATGGTGTAGGAACTAACATATAGGCATGTTTTAAAGTAGGTCATTCATTACAATATGCATAGCATGTGTCAGCTTTCTGCTCTTGGCATTTTTGTAACTAAACCTTCTTAATTCTGAGCTCTACTTGATATGGTGAAGGTAAATTTGATGGTAATGGAGTGCTTAGATAAATGATAATGAGGTATGAAACCCTTTTGAATAGGTTTGAATCTGTCTATAGAGAACTAAAGTAACCATTAAGTAGATCCATGCTGTGGTCTGTGTGAAATGAATCTGAGATCTTAGTCTAGCTTCTAATGAATGTCTTTTTTTTTTTTTTTTTTTAAGACCTTACTTCAGCAAGTTCTTGTTGGTAGTACGAAACTGAGTGTGCAAAGAATCATCAAGCAGGCGATATCTTTTCAAGAGGAGGGAGTTAAAAGCTCGAAGTTATTGAAAGACTAGTCCAGTTTGTTAATTACATTTAAAATTGAACATCTTTGTAAGAGATCCCTTAAAATTGTTCTAAGTATTTTTAAAATTATTTTACAACAGACAACAAATCCGACATTTAAGTGTAACTGCTTAAGTTTAACTGTGATTGGTGTGCTTTTTTATTACTTAATATATGCTGTCTGGATAGTGTATTTTTAAACACTTATTTTAAACAAGATCTCTCTCCAAATGACTTGTTAGCAAAGTGAGTTTTTAACCAAATTGACTTAGGAAATGAAAGTATTTTGCAATCATGTGGGCAAACTGCTAGAAGATTGAAGAAGGCTCTTCAGTGGCCTCATGACAGCCTTGCTGTTCAAAAAATCAATGAGATAATAGACAAAGACAATTTTCTGTCCTTTGAAATGTTTAGGGAGTACATTTTCCTCTTCAAAACTTGGTGGGTTTTTTTGAAGTTGGCGGTTAAGAAAAATACAGTCACTTGTGCTCTTCAGCATTGCGCTGTGTCAAACCTGCCAGTTTGTCATTCCTTAGGAGCAAATAATTAATGCATTACTGTAATAATAACGAAGGATGTCCAACTGTAAGAACTCAAACTTCTGATGTTAAGTTGGAGCCCATGAATTGTAAAGCTCAGGCTTAATGATCTCTAAACACATGATTTCGTGGGTGGTCCTGAGATGTGGTATTTAGCAGCAGTTAATTTCACCTGTAACAAACAACGGTTTTACTGAAGTCAGTAACAAAGCTTTAATTTGTATTTGAATGCCCATGTATCTTAATGTGGGTACAAAGGTCATTTATGGTCATTTTCCTTTTAAAAGGATTATAAAAAGTATGTATTGTAGATTTTTTTTCAGGCAGTGGTCTTCTGGGATAAAATAGTCCTGTTTTACAGAGAGGCCGTAAAGGACGGGTGCTTTCTTGTTAACCTGGCTTTTGCTCTAAAATGAAAATATGTTTCTGAATTGTCAGTCCTGTTTGCGAAACGCTCTGTGTGAACAGACAAGCTCTCTGATTTTCAAATCCACCCACATTAAGTTCAGTCCCTGTATAATGCTGTCAGAAGTTGATGAAGTGCAATGGTAAGAATGTGTTTGTATAATAATTGTTTGATTTCTGAAATATTGTAGTAAAACAAAAGGAATTCCCCGGCATATGTGAGAACATAAGAGCAGCTGTACTGTGTTAGCCCAAAGATCTGTGTACCTCAGTATCTTCCAGCAGGCTCCAGGACTGGCTATGTGAGGATGTTTAGACAAGGGGATACCTTGTCTCTCCTGCGAAACGTTAGCAGGAGAGAAATGTGAAGTCCGCACTAACGCCCAGGTGCCAATGCAGGAGGAGACTCTGACTATTGGCATCTCAGGGGAAGCGAACAAAATGTCCAGTGTAACCGAACCGGCCAAAGAGAAAAGCAAGTTAACAGTGCTGCCACGCAGAGCGGGGGTATATGAGGGAAAATGATAAGAAAAAGCAGCAGTTTGTAAACCAGCCCAAGTTTGTTTAGGAGTGATATTTTGTTTTCAAGTGGCCTATCTGCTAGTTTCAGTTCAAATGCAATATTTTATCCTAGAGGAAATGTGCTAGGAAGGAGGAGGGTGCATGGCCATAAGAGTCTTTGGAGAAGAGGGCTGTGAAAACACAAAAATACAAAGTATTTCAGAAGCAGCTTTGGCTAAAACTGAGATGTTAAAAAGATTCATCTTTGGGAGAGAGGAAACTTAGAGAATATATTTGGCTAATAGAACATTTGGCTTTAGAACATTTACCAATCTCCCTTAGGTTTACATTAATTATGTGTTCGTAGTAACCAAAAGGTGCTGTCCTCTATCTGATTGGTTTTTTGTTGGTAATTTATGAATCGATTCTCTCTGTCCTGAATTCAATAGCATTGGCATGACCTTGAGACTGTCCTGGTAGTTTTGGGAGGGATACCTAGGAAAGTTTGGGTAAGGAAACTGTAAAGGTTGTATTCTTAACCTCAAAGCTGTTCTCCCCAAAGAACATGAACATTAAGAGATTTTTAAATTTATTTTTTTTAACCTGTCAGTTCCCGAGTTGTACCTGTTCTAAGAACGAGGATTTCCCAGTCTCTAGTACTTTCCGTCCTGACACCTGCCATCAGCAATTAATATGAAATGTAATTTATTCTATGGTTCGTATTACATGGTGCATGGCAATATTGGTATCGTATGCTTGTATTTTTGAATCGCATGCTAGGAATTCAAGCATTTGAGCCCATTTAATTGTTTTTTTTCTGTAAAGGGAACTAAGTGCCTTAAAACTTTGGGAAAGTTGAGAAAGTTTCTGACAGATTGAGGGCAAAAAACCCGCATGGAGCTGCCATAGTGCTTTAAATGGACAGTCACACCACAATATACTTTATTTCCTACTTGTCCAACATTTCCTTTTGTATACTGTTTATTACAATGTCTGGCCTTGGTAGGTTTTTCCACTAAGGGCAGCAGTGCAAGAAAACTCTACCTAAATTCTTTTAGCGTCCAATTCTTCCCCCAGCTTAAGTTCATAACCCCTTGTACTTCTATTTAACACCAGCTCAGATAGCCTGCAGCATCTCTCCTTTCTGTTCCCTTCAGGATTGTGTGTACCTTAATAGAGTTTCCTCTTAATCGTCTTCGCTTTCAAAAAAAGCCACAAAATTTCCCTTAGCTTTATAAATAATCAAGCTTTCCACATCCCAGTCTTACCATGTAAAGTTGCTCTCCTTTGTTGTATGCTCAGCAACTCTAAACTGTTCTTTCTTCACTGAGGTGATGACTTATTGGTGTTATCCCACACTGGCTGAATCGCTTGCTCGTTACGGAGTGCTTTCCTTGACTGATGTCTGCTGCTTATCCAGTTCAGAATTTGTTTTGCCTTTTCACCATGGTGAATCACTACAATATGACCAATAATGCATATAATACTATAAAAGCTGGTACGTTGTATTTTATCATATTCCTATTGCATTCTGTGCAGAGGAGATTAATTTTGATCTCGTTTCTCATCTCTTGCTTCATTCTTTTATGATTTTTATGATGACTTTTGGAACTCACTTTTATCCGTTCAGGCTCCTAGTTTGTCTTAAGACTTTCTGACCTATATCGCTCCTCACTTTTGTATTGACTGACTCCCCCACCCCATTTTTGTGTCAGCAAAAACTGTCTCACCTTTCTTCACATTTCTTCTGCCAGGTCATCAATACAGAAAGGAGGAAAAAAACCAAATAAACCCAACAAAAAAACCCAACAGTGTAAATTCTAATGCTCGTGGCATCATCCCACTTACCAACTCCCTACATCCCCACAAGTAACCTTTGTATCAGATATCCAAGCCAGTTCTCTAGCCGCCTCTCGTGCTATATTTTCTTGACCTTTACAGAGCAGGCTTTTCTGCAATTCTGTATCAGAAGCATTCCTTAATTCCAATGTGACTTGCCTGAAAGTTCTCCAGTCAACACTTTTGTTACTTTAACAAAAGAAAGAACTGTGTAATTTCCCATTCTTAGTATTTGTTTCTAGAATCAGTTTAGATTTTTTCCCTTGCTCTTTTCTCTGTATCTGCATCTTGCTATGGACTTGCCGGAATAGTCAGATATGACAACAAATTTCATCTAGATTCGTCCTGTACCTGCAAGACTTGCTACTAATCTTTGCTGTTCCATGTCACAGTATCAAGACAAAACTCTTCAACCTATGCTAATATGCCTTAAAGGCACACTTTGGAGGTTGAAAGCACTTGTAATTTTAGTGCCTAACAACACATCTAGATGGATCGTTATTACATGTTCATTCCCCCGAGTGTCTTAACTTTTTAATTATAATTATTATCCAACCTTACATTTTACATCTATTTGCAGCTTTTTGTCCTCACTTTCAGTATGAAGTTATTCACAGTGCTGTTTTGAGACAGAATAGTGTCTGGAGAATAGTGCTACATTTTGAGAGAAACATGCTGATTACGTTCTGCAGGATTTTAATAGGCACGTCTGCCAGGTACCACATAGCTGTGATTTACTGCAAGATTGTCTAAGAATCAGTTATTGTACCATCTCTGGCTGGAAAGAGATGGATCCGTCTAGATTTTTTACTTATGCTATTCCAATACAAAATAATACATTATCATTGAGTTATCTGTATTTGCATGGTAAGTCTAGGAGGCATGCAATGAAAGGTGTGTGGTACCAAAATTGATTGTTTCTGTGGGAACATTCTGTGTGTTTATGCTGTATAGTACTTCCAGTGTGTTTTGTGAGCATTTCTTGACAAAAGTGGATAAATGATACCTTGTAGTGTATAAACGAAACGCATCATGCGCTATCTCTGTGGAATAATTGCTCAGATTTTTCTTCTTTCTTTTAATAAATAATTAAGGATCTGACTTGCTGTTCTCTCTGAATTTAGTTTCATGAAATCTTTATACAGAATGTTTCTGACTTTTTTCCAAATTGCTTATAGAAATTCCAAATAGAGATTTTACTCTATGCTTGTGACAGGAATGGGAGATTTTTATTGAATTTTGTATAGTTTTGATGCCCTCTTCTGCTGCTCAGAGGTCATTTAAATAACCTTGCTAATTGATGCAAGGTTATTTATGCAACAGATCACTGACACAGCAGAAAAAAAAGTTGTGTTGGACAAGTTTTTTAAAAAAAGAAAAGAAAAGGCCTGTTCTTTACGTCTTGAATTATTGTCAAATACAGTGGCACGTTGCAAAAATGACATGCAATGGATGTCGTCTTTTAACAGCTTTCTTTGCTCATCAATTTTTCATAGGTAGGGTCCAGAGCATTAAAATTTGGACACGAGAAACTCCAGTAAAAAGGATTGCATTGAGATTCTCTTGGAGGAGGCTTTCCCCTAAAATAATACATTGACATTCAAGCTATTCTTTGTTCATTTGACTAATGAGGCTTTTGTTAGTTTCGTGTGCTAAAGACAGTGGCTCTTCAACTGCTTATTAAAAAGGTCTGACTGACTGACTTACACATTAATGATAGCGAGGAAAGACTCCTTTAAAGAGATATGCCTGTGAAGCAGAGACTAGACATCAAATCCTGGTGTTAAAGCATTTTCTGAAAAAAATAAAAACCTGTGTGAGGTTCTCTGGTGTGGTGATGGCTACATGCCTTTGAAGAAAAATAGTCTAAGATCTGCAAGACTGGTGTTTCTTTTTTTCTCTTTTTTTTTTTTTTTTCCTTTTTTTCCCCTCTTTTGCTGTCACAGCTTTTCTAAAGATTTTCCAAAAGAGGACACAGAAGAGGATTTGGTGGAAATGCATCAATAGGCTGAAAGTAGTAAAGCATAGTATCAAGAACGCTAAAACATATTAAATCTGAATAAATGCGGAAGTACGGGGGAAACTCAATACTCCCTAAATAGCATGAAATGGAACAACAATGTAAAAAATATGGCCAAACATTCTTTTTTCCCCTAATTTTTTTTTCTTAAAGCAGCTTCATTCAGATGATTAATTTCCTAACGTTTCTCAAAAAGTCTTTAAGCCATTTATAGGCAGAGTAGGCTCCTTACTTAAAAACAAAGCTGTTTCCAGCTACTGAAGTGTCTATCATTGTTTAGAAAACATGTGTCTTTGGTAGCTTTAGTGGGTTTTCTGAGAAGATGAGTGATTTGAGGTTTTGTTTCCTTAATTAAAATTTAAGTTAATTCAGACAGAAAAATTTAAGACCAATTCTGCATTAATATATTTTATTTTGGAGCTTTTGTGTAACTGGATATAAATGTTTTAGTCATATTTATTTCTTTCTGCTAATTTCATGTTGTATGAAGATAACAATTCTAAAAGCAATCTCTCAATCTCATATATGAAATGGGGAATGTTCTATATTGTACAATACAAAATACCGGTTAAGTAGTAGTCGTATAACATTACATGCATCTTTTTAGCTGCAGTTGGATGCTGTTACGAATTTTCAGCTACCTGAGAACTGGAACCTTCATTTCGGGAATGGGTCAACTTGCCACTTTCTTTGAGGCTGTTTTGACAAAAGCTGCTTTTATTTGCAATAAGCAGTGAAAAGTGGCTGAGTTTACTAATGCTGCCATAGGTGCTCTTGCAAAATTGATTAATGCCTGCTACTATAGCATAGATGTGATAGCGTCTTTATCCTGTTCTCAATCATTTTTGGGCAGAACAAAATGCTAGCTGAGACTTCCCAGAACCTAACAAGCCTGTCAGATTTTTTTTTTTTTACCTCAAGCTGTTTCCTGTAACTCATTTGGTTGTTTTGGATTCACTTTTTGCCTTTATTTCCCTCAAAGAAGCTTTTGGTCTCTGTAGCAAAGCATTTCTTACTGGGCTTTGGCGCACTCCAGGGAACCTGCGGTTTGTGGCTGTCTATTAGAGTCTGTCTGTGAGACCCATCAACTTAGTCAAATCTTTGGTAAATTAGTGTTGCACAGAGGAGCAGTTGAGGATTTTGCCATTTTATTAACATGTAGGCCTTTTCCAGTGTTGTGCTCAGTGTCAATATTCCCTTCCAAAGGATTCTGATAATCTCCTTTCATTCAAGTCTCATTAAGTGCTCACTCTACATGGAGTCTGAGACTTGATGGATCGCATAACTTACTTTTTTTATTTCAAGGAAGTATTTTTTTCACATGCTTTTGACTGCAGGTGCCAATATAAACTGCTAAATATAACTCTGGAAACATTAAGACACCGACTAAATTAGCTAAAATTAGAAGACAGTTTCTTACAATCTGGTGACATTAAAGATACTAATTCCTTTGTCTCCAGAATTGTTCACTGGGTCCGAAACAGTTGCCTTGTGTACATGCGTCTTGCCTCTTTCCGTAAGTAGAGAGACTGCATCACATGGTTCATGGATGACAGATTGATGGCATTGTAAGTTTTATCTTCAGTATAAACATTTTACAATGTAAATGTAAACCAAATATCAATTAAAAAGAATAGTGTTTGATCTTGAATGACAAGTACTGCTTCCCCTTTGGAAGTCACCTGCAAAAGAATTAATATATTTAAAAAGGTGCTGAAGCCTCCAAGTTGGTGTAATCAGCATATAGAAAAATGGGGGGAAGATGGGCAAGGTAAGCATGAGCATAAAGGAAGAAAATGCACGGAATATATTGCACCTCAAATGAGGTGCCATGGGTAATCAGATGTATAATTTGATGGGAATCTGTCACACATCTGCATGGTTTAACAAAAACAAAAATTCAATTTGTAATAAATAAGCACTATCTTCCAGAATAGACTCGGGAAATCCCTGCAAGCAATACAAGATTACACAATGCGTAGTAGCTTTCCAAAACCCGAAGATAGAAAGTGGGACTAGCCCTGCAGGAGGCTTTCTTTTATAATTCTTCATGCTCTGAGATATGAGGCATCTTGCAATACCCTCTGTAGATCCGACTAATGTAAACAAGATTGATATTGTCAGCTATTGTACTATTTCGGAAGGTACTCATAAAGCATGCTCAGTACGAGATGTTGTTGACGTAAGGCTTGATCTTGTGAAGTACAAAGTATCTTTGGAAATTCCACAAGTTTAGTGAGAGCTACGGATGCCCAACAGATGGTTGGCTGCAATTGCAGTCCCATTGAGTATTTTTGTGCGAGTCCTTTACAGTCCTATTTATTGCCACCGTGTATTTCTTTATATATAATCTGTTGCAACAATGCAGGCTTTCATTGTTCCCTTAGTTTCTTGGTTTTGATAGTGCTGTAAAGAGCTCTGTGCCAGAGATTTGAACTATGCTGAACAAGCCCTCCAATGTGTGTACTTTGGGCTTAAGATTGGAACCCCATTTACCTGTTAGGCAGTGATAACGGCTGAATCAAAGACTGAACTGCTAACTGCTCCAAGGACGGGGGCTAGCAAAGGTGCCAGCACTTCAAAGTGATTGTCATGCTCTCATTCTGGAGAGTGTTTTTTGAGGTGGATATTTTGTGCGTGTTTATGCGTGTAATTCAAGGCTTGAGCATGGCAGAGAGAGAGAGAGAAGGTGGCCTCAAGAGTTCTTTTAAGAACCCAAAAGAGCAAGGATTGTTATATGTCTGTTTTATCTTTAAACATCAGAAGGACTTTAATTAAGATATCCCTGGGTTCGTGTGAGTTTGTTAGAGCTCACTTACAGGAGGGTTTTCTAAGCTCTTGAAACTCATTTTTAATGATCCTGCTTCCAGAGAAATGTCTGAAGAGAATTACTGAAAAATGCAATATATTGTATTATCATATCATATATCATATCATGTACTGTTACAACCCGTCATAACCGATTTACATGAAAAATAAATATAGAAAGTCTAGTAGTCTGTCCAGAGAAATAGGAGACAAGAACAGCTTAGTTTTAATTAAGAGTTTGATTCCTCTGTAACCTTGTTAAATTTCCTTAAGTCTCTTTGTGCTAGGTTTCTTAATCTTCTTGCCGATGATGGCTAGAATAACTTTGTTTTAAAAGCAATCCCATTACCTTTTAATGCTACCATCGTTATAAAACGTGAATACAGGAATGAGAACCTTTGTGCCTCAGTCTCCCATTTCTAAAATGGGGGTGACAATATCTCCTGCTTCACAGGCTGTTCAGAAGTGGAATTCTTAAATGTTTGAGAGGTGTTAGATATTATGGTAATGAGGGCAATAGGAAAACTCATTAACTTGTTAATAATTGATTAGCTAATAATTGTGAAGGTAATAATAGAAAATGGAAAGCACTGTACAATGAAAAGCTTGGTATTACTATTACTAAGGATGTGTCTTATTTTTTATGATTGTTAAGCTGATTAAAAAAAGGAAAAAAGCTACAAATGGAGATCTTTTCTCAGGACAGAAACTAATGCAGAATATAAGTACTATAGCTTAAAAAGACACAGCAGAAAACATATTAGACTGGACCTGTATTCTCCTCGTAAAGGAACACCTTCTCATTTCAATTAGATTCCTATAAACTATTTATCCTGGTATGAAGTAGGTAGGCAACAGCAATTTTAGATCAAAATACTCTCAGCTATTTTGAAGAAGTTGCATGACTTGTGAAATTATATTTAAATCAGGTTCTTTGAAATGACACCCATATAGGTAAATAGATACATTTATCTATTTATTTTTTAATAAACCCCTGTTAAGGTTTCTTGAAATACTAGATTACCCTGTCAATGATTTACTTACATGGATATTGTTAATGTTTTCTTCTTAACACAATCATATTAAATTTTAATGACATGGATTGTAATATCTAACTGGTATCTGGAAGCTTGTGGATAGCCCAAAGGTTTTATACAAATTTATATGTATAAAGCTCTCACTGATATACTTTGCCAGTAGATATTGTACCTTGAGTAGTCAGCTCTGCAAATCCCTTCTCACAAAAGATTAAAAACATCCTCCTATTACATCTAGAGACTTTTTTTTGTTATTCAAAGACATGAATATATTTAGAAAAATGTATATGATTTTTAATGCCTTAAACCAGAAAGCTACCTTGATTCCCATTAAAAATTGGAATATTTAATGTTTTTGCTTCTTCTGTGGCACTTTTTTGATATTGTGAAGAAGAACAAAAAAGATTTCTGAGAACATATAAAACAAAAAACTGTGTTTGAAGTATTATAATAAAACAACCTTCTTCTTTTAATGCTAAGTCCCTTTTTAATGAAGATCCTCTGGCAGCTCTTGAATGTATAACTAGTTTATATCATGGGATGAAGCTGTCTGTTCTGATGATTGACATGAGCCCACATTACAATGTGATTCTGAAAATTAGTCCATAGAGGTCCTTTCAGGTACTACTCAGACTGAGAGCTGCCCTCCAACTACAGTAGAGCCTTTTTAACCCCACTCATTGGTATTCTAATCTGGAAGTGCTGTCCTGCTTTTTAAATAACTCAGGCATTCAGGCTAGTACCCCCCTTGACACATTACTTAGCCAAAGGATTCAAATGAGATTCAAGAAACATGCAGTACAGCACAAAGGGATTGGAATATGCACAATTAATAATCACACAGTTAATTCATTTTTAATGCAAGGAGGTTTTCTGAAATTTCACATTCAAATTTGTAACACAAAGTAGTTGCTGTCTATTCCCATTATGCTGCCAAAATACTATAATGATAAAAATTTCCTTATTTTTCTGTCTGTGTGTGTATGTGGGTGGGTGGCTGCATGTACATGCTAAAAAAATAAACCTGAATAACACTGAGGTTATGATGCAAACTGATAAAAGCTAGAGGGTTCAAAGTTAAAGATGACTTAAGCCAACCGTGAGCAAAAAAGCATAAGACCCATGGCACAAGTCAAAGGAGGCATGGCATTTAGCTTACTGTGGCAAATAGCCCAACTATTGCCGATTTGTGTCTAAACCAGAATACGCCTTGATCAGTTTGTGTTTTCTTAGCTCGTTTTGTTGTTTGTTTTCTGTTGGTTCCTACAGATATTTTTGGGCAGATGATTGCAACATCTCTTCTGAGTGATTATATGATTTTTGTCTCAAGGGAAAATTCCCCACTGACAATGGAGGAAATATGATTTTAGGCACTACCAGCCACACGGCTTAAAAGTTAAAAATTATATTTTGTTAAGAACTTATTTTGGATCATATATTTTTACCGCATGTCATTTTATGGGCTCCTAGTATTCCTTCTTTACGGTATTGTTTGGGGCAAATGAGCACTGAATACAGAAACTTTTTAGAGAATAATAGTAATGCTGAGTGAAGGCCGCTGCTCAAACGCTTCTAAAAAGCTACCCGTAGATTACCAGCCATTGTCACAGGGATCTGCCAGATAAATACAGCGAGTGCACTTTCTTGTCGGTAGGAAGCTGACCTTTACCAACAGTTACCATGTTGAAGCATGATTCCCTACTCCTTCCTTTTGTGTGCCCCCACTGCCCTCCGCTCAAGTTATTCAGGCCTTCTGTTGGTAAATTTTACCCCATGAAGAGTGCCTGAAAAAAATATGCTTAACTCCTACTTAAACCCTATTTTAAAGACTTAAGTGGTGCATAAGCTTTATGTTCTCACTACACGCAGGGATCAACTTCATTCTCTGTGACTATGTTTCACTAGGGTCTGCTTGAAGAGACGCATGTAAATGCTGCTTTTGCATGTGCCTATTTTTAAAAAGAAGGGCTTGAACTATTTCCTTCCAGCAACTAAATCTCCCTAATCATACATGAGATACAAACCATTTTCTAAAACACAAAAAATGTCTAGAATGTTCAAGAAAATTAAATTAAGAATTGCATAGCATACTTGAACCAAATGTGACAGAAACAAAGCCCTAAATTCTTGAATAATTAGAATGCAAAACAGAAACTTGTTTTTCTAAATTAGTATTTTAAATCTAAAATAGTGCATCTGTACACAGGAAAAAGAATTGCCATTTTTGTACTCAAGCAATCTCAAACGTGCCCAGACAAAGTTTTCCATGTCTGATGTAGTTGTTAGTCGAAGAAATGGAGTTAGATAAAGAATACGTGAAAAGGAACTGGAGATATCCTGCTTTCAACTATATGCTGGGCAGCTATTACCCCAAGCAGTGATGACCCTCTCCAGAATAATTTCTGGGAGGTGGGAAAGGAGACTGTAGCCATAATTTCTGGATTGGATGGAATGTGTGTATATAGATGTGTTTTCCTGAGCTGAAAGCCTGTCCTGCCCCATGCTCGGGAAATGGAAGTGTCAGCCCTGGCTGAATAGGAAGTCCTAGACCCTGTACCGATCTCGTGGTATACAATACGCGCTTACATTGCCTCCATCTATAGGTTTTCTTCCAGCAGCCCTTTGGTAGAGGAAATGGAAACAGTACTGATTGAAATGCAAACATGAATTTACAAGACAGTTTCTAACGGTGACTGAACAATTCACTGATTCTGTTATTTGCCTGTAAAATAATTGCTCTGGATTAAACCAGTAGAGCTACCTCGATTTACATTTTTAAGTGCAGTTTGTCTGAAATCACTCCGATAACTTGTGAAATATGGCCAGGAATACATATTTGCAGCATTTTTGTTACCCGTTAGATTGGGTAAATCAGTATCACTTGCATTTTTTTTGTAAAATGACACTGATAATGTTCATAATGGGATACAGTTGAGTGGTTTTGGACAGGGAGATACATCTTAATAGAGAAAGTTAGCATATTTGTAGAAGCATCACTATCATTAGTGTCATGTTTAGCAATAGTATCTAAGGATCACACAAGAATGGGATCTTTTTGGACTAAAGACTCAAACATAAAATAGGTTCTGCCTTAAAGTACTTACTGTTGACATTACTCTAGCATTTCATTGTTAATATGCTTTTGGGGGTGGAAGGGAGGAGAAGAACTTATTTAATTTGGAAGGCACTTGCTAAATAGAAGAGCAGGAGAATAGGTGATCTTAAAAAATCAGGAGGTAAAGAATACAAAGAATGTACGCTTGGGGAAGGGGGCAGCAAAGGAAGTAAAATTTTAGTATTAAGTAGTCAAGGTCATCATGGAGTAGAGAAGTCAAGAATCTTTAAAAGAAATAAATAAAATTAAATCTTACAAAGGTTTCCTCACTATCAATGGTGATCAAATGGTTCCTTGTTATTAAGGCATTTTTTACAGCCCTCTCTGTTACCCCCAGAAACAAGAACTAATATTTTTGCTTTGGAAGCACCCTTAGGCAGACAGGTTGTCTTGCTGATTGCTCACTACAGTTTTTCTGTGCTTTACTGGTGCATTAGTAGTGTCTTAAATCTGGTATACATTCAGTTTACTATTACGGCTTGCAAAAACTCTGTAAAGGATTGTATATTGGAGCTACCCGTAAGTAGTAGGTAATATTTCATTAAATGTGGGATTTAAGTTTTTAATATTGCACACACGTGACTGGATATGTGCTGTGACACTGAAGCAATAGCTGCACTCTGTGGTTACAATGAAATCAACCTTATGGACTGCAAATCCCATCGTGATGGCAAAGGGATGCTTTGTTAAACCCTTGTTTTATTGTATGTCTTTCCAGTTAGGATCCTATTCTTGTGTTCTCAGTGCAAGGAAGAGCATCACTGCCAGGGCAAATCATTCTGCTGCCTTCTCAAAGTATAAGAGCAACACCACACACACAAAAGCTATCCTTTACAAGTAACATGAAATAACATTAACCTTGGGAAGTGGTACGCTGAAGGGAAAAAGGCAAGTCAGGAGTGGTTGTGCAGTGCTGTGAACTTCACAAAGATGCTGGTTTGCCTCACAGGCTGCCACAGTCCTGTGCATGGTGTGAAAGAGGTTGAGAAGACCCACATGGACAAGGGGAAAGTGACTTGACCAGCATGCCCAGCAGCAACCAGCCAGGGCTGGACTGGGAGGCCTGAGGGCTCTATTGAGGTGAACCTTCTCATGGTGCCTCAGGACCATTCTCCCATCTGGTGTCATTGCCTGTCACAGCTGAGTCTGGTCTCTGTGTGCAACACTGAAAGCAAGTCCGTGATTTGACTTGCACTATGGTAAGCATCAAACTGCTGTGCCTCTTGGTGTCACTTTTGGGAGGAGTGAAGAACATGGTAACTCAGCTTAACTAGAAGAGGGATTCCTGGTTTCTGACTTTTACCCTAAACCACCCTTTAGCTGGTCTTAATGGAATTTTTTACTGTTATTGATGCAAGCTTGGGTATGTATAAATGCAGGGAGGGAGGAGAGTTCTAAAGAAAGTGGTGGTTTTTTTCTTTCTTTTTTTTTTTTCCTCTCATTGACTAACCTGAGAAAACCCATAAACCTTGGCATAGCAAGGTAACACGGAGGCAGACTTGTCTGATTATGCTGTAAACTGTCTTTGTGGATTTAAGTTATAATTGTATTATAAATGTAACAGCTTTTCTGGTGTAAAAAAATCAAGAAGGCAGATCAGGAGGCCATATGGTGTATAATAGAAATGAAGTAGTTTTTATTTTGCTGATGTGGATGGTAGAAGTAAAGGAATTGTTTTGGTTAAAATAGACAGTATAACAGAAGGATGGAGTGGAAAGGCCAGGGACATCTACCTGTTTACTACAGCGTTAATTCCTTCAGTTGCTGTTGAGTACCACTATCTGTGTGAAGCAGTTGTTTCCTCAATATGCAGAAGCTGAGGTGGTAGGATATTTCAGACCTTGGCATGGCACTAGCTCCTCTTTTTCCTTTAAGCTGCTGAAGAATGATACCGCTATTTCTAAACTGTTGCCCCTCTGTGAGACCCGTAAGTTTAGCCTGAAGGAAATACAGCCCAGCCCCCATGTTAGCACCTGCGTGCCCGCTTTCGCCTGGCCCTTTACCAGGGTTTGGCTATAGAACCCATCAGCCTGGTGCGTCTGTTCAGAGCTGTCCTCCTGATGTCATTTTCCACTGGCTCCAAGGGACTTACTTGCTGTTGCTTATTTGGCAATGAGGTCTTGAGCACATTTTGCCTGACAAGCATATGTATGATCAAAAAGGTCCCCCTCCTCCATGCTCATTTATGTTCACACTATAAATCTGCTTTCTGGCCTTAGAGCTGATCTCATCAGGAGTAAATCCAGACCATCACTTTCAGACAGTTATATTGAGAGTGTAACCCCGTGTGTGTATTAGCCTCTTTCTTTTGTGAAGCAAGGTTTAAACGCTACATCAACAGATTTAAATGGACAGTTATTGAAATCAGCAAGATAGTCTTATGTGAGACATCCATAAATTTTCTGGAGAATATTTTTCAAGTGTGAGGCAGTTTTCTGAGACCTAGGTTGCTGTAGCAGGAAATATTTTGGTAGCTGAACTACTATAACTACTATTTGGTCTTGACTGCTGCTGCTCTTTTTTTTTTTTTTTTAAATGGTGAAATGGCTACATCTCCAGGGTAGCCTGGGTTGCTTTGGAGTAGCTACAAAAAATTAAGAAGAGATTCTCATTTTATACTTCCCCATGAAATTATGGTGTATCTTAGCAAACAGGATTTGGCTTGTCAATATCCTGGTGCCCCACTTAAACATTTTGTTGTTCTTCATCAGTACAGTTTAGCATCCTACAGTTTCTCCTTTCACTGAAGCAGACTGAGAGCAGTTTCTAATGCATCTGTCTCTCTCATGACTGGGAACTTGTTGGGGGGGGGGACGACTTTAATCCCTGAGTATTCATATCCCTCTTGCACTTCTGTGCCTTTGGTTAAGTAGAGACAGTAACTATGAGTCCCTCAGTGACTGAAATGCCAAACCACACACGACACCCTCTTTGCACTCCCTATTAAAATTTTACAGGTCAAAAATCCAAAACCCACTTAATAAAAATTGTTCTTCATCGTAAGTGACAAGAGAGAACAGGTCAATCTATGGAATAATGGTGCAGTAATTAGAACCTTTGTAGTTGATAAAGTGTGACTGTTAATCAATGTTTGGCTAATTAATCAATATTTTAATCATTAGACCTTTTAAATTTGTTTTAATGAGCATTTCCTCTAATTCCCTTGATCCTGTTGCTTCCAACACTTCTATTATCTCTATTAAACAGCAAAGTAAGTGTTCATATACCCAGAATATGATGTGGTTTTGTAGATTTTGTAGTTTACTGCTAAGATACATGAGCATTTCTGAATGTGAGCAAATTCCGATTCTTAAATAAAAAAATATTCTCATGCCATATGCCCTGTTCATGTTTGTGTAAGAACAGTGTGAGGTGGTTGAGAGAATGGGCCTTCACAATTTAACGGTGCACTCCCTCGATAAATTTTGATATCTTACTATTCTTTTCTTAAGAAAAAATGCAGATGGGACATAGGCTACTGGAAGACAGTCACTCATTCTCTCAAAATCCCTCTCTTCCCTCTAAAAACCTTCCCCAGGACTGTCAAGGTATTTGGAGTTTGCAGTTGGAGTTGCAGGTGGAGTTGCTCTACCATTAGTCAAAACCTATTCTTTCCAGGAATTTTTCTGCCCTTTTCTTCTGTTGTTTGATGACTGCAATTCCCTGATTTTTCATACACAGTATATATGTGATATACAGCAGTTATTGCAATGGCCATCTGAATGTGATATCTGTCATTTTAACCTTGAATCTTCCAGTAAATTGTGGAATGTTTGTAACCCCCTCATACAGAATATTCAGAGAGTTTTTATGCCTTCTTTGTCCTTTCAGAAATCAAAATGTGATACCGTTTACCATGGCAGATATAATGAAACGGCTTCTGGTATTAATGGGTATCAGGAGTTTACTGCCCAGTCCTGCACGCGCATCGGCTGGCAGTGAGAGAGATTTTGCTGAGCTCTGCACGGGTTGGCCTGTTACACCGACTTAGATGTCTTACTGGTCTCCTAAACACTTGCTTTTATTCCCCTTTCTGCTGTTTGTTGATCTTTCCCTCATCCTTGACTAGGTGTCAGTGAGGGACTGGGAAATAACTTGTTCCAGACATGTAGAAATCCGTGCTTACAGAGCTCAGGCTGATCCTCTGCTTTAGCTTAATCCGGAGGTTGTCTAAATCTTTCCTTGCAGGAAACGAACGATTCATTTGCTCTACAAAAATTTTAGTCTCCAGCTAATTCTAAATGCTCTGGTGCTTTAGTGGTTTTGTCTTCTACAGACCCACAAAGGTTTTTGGCATCTCTCCATAACATTACCTCATTAGACTATTTTTGTCTTTAACCAAAAATTTGTCAACTAATTTGACTTTTTAAATTAACAATGTTAGTAAGGCTTACTTGAGTGTACATTGCTAGTTAGCAATGATTACTAAGTGTCAAAGTAATTCATAATATCCTCTCCCGCTGGCGGCTTGGATTATCACCTGTGATTTCTGGTTTTGCAGCTGAATTCTGGAAATGAATACTTACATTTTGGAGCCATTTCTGCAGACTTTACTGTAGCAAACTTCCAGCTACATTCAAAGCATGCTTATGTGCTTCTGGAATACTTAAGTGGAGTCTTGACATGTAGATAAAATAAAAGCTGTTTCTTGTAACAGTGATGTGATTTATAAAGAAACATCAGAAAGGCAATTTGCAGACTGCTTTCCAATGTAACCAAAACATCTGAACACTCTGTTGCCAGCTCCTGAGACTTGTATTGAGTGGGAAAACCTCTAGGGTTTAGCTTCAATATTATTTTTTATGGATTGATAATCTGGCCTACTCCTGCCAGCACCAGGAGTGGAGGGCTTGATTCTTAGCAAAACATCTTAGCTTTGCTGAAGTTGGTGCAAACCTCCAGTTGACTGTATCTGGGCACAGGCCTTATCCTTCTTAGGCTGATATGGCCACCGTGCTGTTCATCAAACAGATGTATTCAGACCGCTCGGTCTGATGCAGGATTTAAAGAAAACATTTGAACGAGTAATCTCACCTAAAGCTGGTATCATAGCACCTGAAGGTGCCTGCAAATTTTCTATCGCAGCAGAGAGTTAATGGGTCTAGTTAAGGAGGGAGACTTGTTCAAAAGAGCTATACATTGATTTCTTGCCATTGCCATGTGGGTTTGGTGGGGAAAATAGTAAAGTTGTTTTTCTCCTGAGAGGACATGAAAAGATCATAGTAGTGGGCAGGCAACCTACTGTTCAAAGTCTGCTTGTGCAGGGACATGTAGAGGAGAAACTTGCTTTGGGATCTTTTATATGGCCATTTCACACTTTTCTCTGTTTGCTGACCTGAGTAGTATCATTGCACCTGATTCTATCACTTTTTCTCAGAATGAATCTCGTTCATTAAATTTTTATGTCAATAAACTCCCCCTCCTGCCTCTTTTACTAAATCAGTGAAATCTGAATTATGGAGAAGAGGCAGCCTCTGAGGGAAAACACATGTTGGACAAAATGATTACGAGGACTGGAATAAAATTAAAATAATTTCTTACCAAAAAGTTATTTTTATTAAAAATACAGTTCTTTTGTATTGCATTCACATAAGTTGTTAAGAAGCGATTAGTAAATTGTTATTTTTATGAGACTATTTCACTCAGGAATTTTTTTAATTCATTATATTTTATTAGATCAGCAGTAATGAACCAAAAAAAATCATTTATTTTTATTACTACTGTAGGTTGAATCATGATGATTTATACAGCCAGATTGAAGCAGTGACTGTAATTACTCTGTTATTGTCAACTATATATTTTTCTTAAATCAGACATTTTAACCACATATAAACTCCATAAATATGGATGCTTCTAAATTTAAGGACCTACTTAACATTGCCGGTGTTCACTGCAGAGGTTTCATGTTGGTACACATGAGATACCTTTCACCTGGCTGTGTATCTTCCTGATTTACTGGCTGAATAGTGGTTTTTGACTGTCTGGAATGACTTCACTTTCCATATTTCTTACCCACTATCATCTATATCCTAAAGAAATAAAGAAAACAAATATAAAGGTTTATTTTATTTTTCCTTTTTTTTCCTTTCAATTTTTATTATCCTTTCTCACAGTGAAATGAGAATATATGTGGAAAAAATGATCAATGGAGTAGTGTAAAAAAAAAAAAAAAAAAAAAAAGTGCAGCAAAGTAGTGGATTTTAGGAAGCAGTTGCTTCCCAAAGATAAGTCTGAAAGAAGCTAAGGACGACTATAGCAAGTTGGTGAACTTAAAGCAAACGTTAAATGTAATGAAGTGTTGTGGTTTAGCCCCAGCTGGCAATTAAGTACCACACGGCCTCTCGCTCACCCTCCCCCCCGGTGGGAGGGGGAAGAGAATCGGAAAAGCACAAGTAAGAAAACTGGTGGGTTGAGATAAGACGAGTTTAATAATTGGAACAAGATAATAACAATAATAGATTGTAATGAGAAGGAAAACAACAAGAGAGCAAGAGAGGAACAAAACCCAGGAAAAAACAAGCGATACAACCGCTCACCACCCGCCGACCGATGCCCAGCCCATCCCCAAGCAGTGATCGCTGCCCCCCAGCCAACTCCCCCAGTTTCTATACTGAGCATGAGGCCATATGGTATGGAATAGCCCTTTGGGCAGTTGGGGTCTGCTGTCCTGGCTGTGCCCCCTCCCAGCTTCGTGTGCACCTGGCAGAGCATGGGAAGCTGAAAAGTCCTTGACCAGTGTAAGCACTGCTCAGCAACAACTGAAAAATCAGTGTGTTATCAACTTTATTGTCATACTAAATCCAAAACACAGCTCTATATCAGTTACTAGGAAGAAAATTAACTCTATCCCAGCCGAAACCAGGACATGAAGTCACAACTTATTTTTAAAAATCCAACTTTTAATAGCAATTTTGTAATAGTAATAATCTTGAATTATGACCATTTTTTATTTTACTGCCTGTTGCAAGTTTCATTTACTCCACTTCCCCATACATCCTTGATCCACCAGACCTCAAACAGCGCACAATAACATATAGGGCTCAAATTAGAGCATTGTTGAGCCAAGACTGCCCTAAAAAGAATTTTCCTTATCACTGAATACCCTCCAGACCTAAAACTCAGCTTAAGTGTGGCAAGAAACTTTTTTCCATTTTCTTGGGCTGCCCTAAGACATAGAAATAGCCTCTTGCCAACATGAATAATGGAGGAAAAAACAAAGCAAAACAAACCACAAAAAAACCAAGCATCCTGCTCAGAGGCACCTTTTGCCCATCTTCCCTGATCCTCCAGGTGACAGACATTCACTGTGTCCTAGACTCGGCTCTTAGTGTGGACAATATCTTCTCTGATGCATCTACTTTTCCAAGGTCTGTAACATTCTTCCCAAAGATATTTTTGAAGAGAAAACTCAGAAGACTATCTACATTTTTTTTTCTGTACAATTGAAAGTCTGTTATACATATGATTCATTTGTTTCAAAACAGCCTCATCCTCCGTGGAGATAGAGGAGAAAATAAAGCCCCTCAATTATGTTGGTTTACTGAAGTTTAGAAATGAGCAATTTTCTAAGTAAAACTCGGAGCAATGATTTTCACAGCATGCAAAGTATTTGGAGATTCCTTCTCAAGACCAAAAATAACATTTTTCTTCCTTCCCCATAACTGCTCCAGTTAGGTTTTTTTGGAAGTCCTTTTGCTCCCATTGCTGCCTCAGGAAATATCTGGTCAAAGGCTACCACACTAGGCTCTAAAATAGTGTGTCCTTTTAGAAAAGTTTTAACTCTCTTAATCTTATGTTTAAGATGATGCCAGCTTCTTTTCCTACTTATCCATCCCTCCTTCTTATCCATGTCCCACTTTCCATGCTCTCATTCTTCAGGATAGGAATAGCATTAAAAGGCCACATAGAACTGTTCGAATGTCCTTAAGTTTTTTTTCAGAAATCAAAGGGAAAAAGGACATTATGATAAGGCAGTTGGATGTTCAATCTGTCCACAATGTCCAGCAATGAAAAAAATACCTCCAGTGACACGTGGGCACTTTTTTCTCCATGCTGGTTTGCAGCATCAGTGACGGTAAAGAGAAAAAGACCTTCTCTTTCTACTTCGCTGAGCGCATCAGTATTCTGCTGAGCACCAAGGCAGTGGACTCGGTAACTATGCCTGCTTACCTGATCCATGAGAATCTAACAAGCAATTGAAAAAGAAATGTAGAATTATGTTTATTTCTGTGCTGGGATTCTTCTTCGTAGCGATGCTGGCACCTGAAATCCAAGGCCCAATTTTGCAACGTGATGAATGCAGTCAGCTGAGAGTGCTCTGTGCTGCTCAAGAGACACTGAATATCTTGCAGGATGGGATCCTCGGAAAGATTTGAGTGTGCTTTTGTGAGCATTTGCCTTTCCTCTACAGAGCCCTTAGGAGCAATTCTAAAGACAGATAACAGAATTCTTACAAAGTTCAAATGTAAATCTCTTCAGAATTATTATGTTCTCTAGAGGAGAGTAAACAAATAAACATAGTAAGAACTACAGTAATGATATTGCACTTATACAGAGCTTTTCTTGCGTTTTACAGAGCTTTTCATCTCAGGATCTCAAAGGGCTTTATAGATGGTACTTATCTAACCCTCCTAACACCTTTGTAAAGGTAGCACTTAGGTATCATTGTCATTTTCAGATAAGAAACTAGAAATGGAAGCACAAGAGATGTTAGGCAATTTTCCTGCGTTTCTCAGGTGCTCTGTGGAAAATAGGACTCAGGTCTCCTAATTTTGTGTACTAACGTAAGAGAGATTATTGTAAATAAATGATATTTGAAAGGTCTTTTAAATACCGCATAATCTGAAGTTAATGGCAATCTTGGCATTTTACATTTGTGTGTTCTTTGGCGCCTTGTTTTTCTATTTTACAAACGTTGAAAACGTGTTTCTTGTAATTACTGTTGGAGGGTTTTAATTTTCTTTTTTCCCCCGGAAATCAGTTGATTTACAACAGGCAGTCTTAAACATTGTTGTTATTCTACTTCACCTTTAATTATATCACAATCTAATGAATTATTAATTAATTGTGTCATATTCATTGTTCTGTCTGGAGAATGGCTGATATCTGATATCTGATCTTACTCCTCTAAATTTTGGTGAAGATGGAAATACCAGTGGTAGAAAAGAAGAGAGAAAATAGTTTATTATCATTTTATGTACTGAAACAAAATGTTATTAATACTTCCATTTTATAAAATAAAATGCAAATACTTTTGCATTTTCCATTACTGTAAAACGTGAAAATGACATGCATAATTTATTTCAAGGCCTCTTCATCTTAGAGTAACTTGTCCATATCACATTTCACTGAAGCCTGCTGAAGAAATGCACAACTCAGATCAGAACAGGTATGTCAGCATCTTTCACGTATTCTTTTTTTAACATCCCATGCCAACTGTAGTTGCCATTTTCTGAAACACAAGGGATACTATTCTATAATCCGCAAAAATGGTCCCAAGAAAACATTTGAATTCTCATTTATGCTCTTTTGTACTTTGAACAGCACTTCAGGAAGTGAAGAGGATATTCTTTTGTTCTAATATATGATTTTTACGATAAATGTTCCTTGAGAGAGTGCAAGTGAGCAAACATGCATTGTCAGTCTGATATAAACCATATTAAGCACAGCCATTTTAGTGGATGCAATATTCAGCCATTTCAATTACTGTTAATTTGATTCTAAGGTACTTACAGAATGTAAGTAATGTGTTTAAGTAAGAAATGCTGCTATTACTTTTGTGCTGTTGGAAAATATTATTAAGACTTCTTGAAGGAGAGGTGTAAAAGTGAGTTTATCTGAAAGTTTTTCTCACTAAATGAATGACAGTCTTGCAACATTTTAAGTTGTAATGTCTGAATTATTTACTGGAGGTTTTTTATGTGCTTTATTCTGGATTGTTGCTACCTTTGAAAGATTTGGGTCTCAAATGGCTGGGATGCATACGGTATTGTAGAATATGTATGTACTCATAGTGTATTGTAGAATATTACACGTTTTGACAAAACTAGGTAGGAAATAAAACATACTCAGGAGCATCTCCTGAAAGGGGGTGTTTTCTAACCTAAATCCTGGAAGTTGTGACATGGAAGAGAAATTTAAAAAAGAAAAAAAATCACGTTTCAAGTGCAGCTCATATAAAGGTCTTCAGATATGGAGGTTTAAAGATCTAGATATTAAGCTGAAAACACTGAAATTCTTTTGAGGTTTTAAGAGCAGGTTTCCTTTGAAAAGGATAGTCATTAAACAGAACTGAAAAAACAAAGAACTCAATTTGGGCACAAAAATAAATGTGTTGAATATTTAGAAATACTCGTTTTACTTGTTTGTAAAGTGTGTGTATCAGTACACAGGCAACAACTCAAATTTGTGGGCTATTTTGGTACATTAATAATCATTTGCACTTCGGGCTCACAAAAGGTAGGTTGATGTTACCATTGAAGAAGTAGCTCAGATATATCGACCCAGCCTGGGCTCAGTTTCAAATGAACTAGCCCAGGACCTGCTGTTAGGTCTGGCAACACAGAGCTTCCCATGTGATACAAAGCCTAAGCCTTCATCCAGCTTCTCAGGTAGGTTTTGTGCTACCTACACTGAACAAGCAAGTTGTAATCTAGTTCAAGTATTTCTTCAGGAACAGTGTAGACATATTTTGAATCACAGGAAGTTTTAAACTATGGCAATACAAGCCATATGGGATTCTTAACTTTGATGAAATCTGATGGATCATTTCACACATGGTCATGCTGAGTTTAATGCTAAAAGAAAAGACTCGAATAATCTCTTTAATATAATTATTTCTAAATAACAGTTTGTAAAAAGCATGCACAGACTGGCTAACCATACTAACTCTGACATTAGATTTTGAAATATTAACATTTTCCTTTTGGTGATTTTTGTATTTTCTTTTAATTGCATGACAGTTTGTCATGAGGGAATAGCCACTGCTGAGCGCTCCCAACATGTTGAGGCAAATAGTGATACATTGACAGGGAATCTGCAGGGTCTTTTCTCAAAGTCACTGCCAGGTGCTGATGTAGGCCTAAATAAAATGTAAGCTTGTAGACTGCACCATTCAATTATCTAGCATTTGAAAATTCAAATCTCAAGCTAGGGGATTTCGCAGACATGAAATTTAGCCTTACAGAAATGTTAAGTAAACTCTCAAGAGCTGTTCATCAAAGTTAGTTTGTTGAAGAAGAAACTAAGATATGTGCAGAAAGACAAAGTATTGTTATGAATCAACAATTAGCTAGAAGGTTTTCATGCTAGGAAAATAGGTAAGAGGTGCCTCAACTTTCTCTATTAAATTTAATAATATTTTTAATGAGCTGGAAAAATAAGCAGATGGAATAAGTAAAACAAAGACACATACAGTAATTAATAAAGTCAAATTTTGTTGCATGCTACAAAATTCTGTTGCTCGGTTACTTCCAGAAACATGGTTGTGGAGAATTTCACCAGAGAGAAAAATAAAAATCAGGACAATAGACAGTAATGTATTTGATGGACTATATCGCTCATAAACAAAACAAATACTCTGTCTAAAGAGGACAGATAAAAGAACTATTCATGCACATTCTAGTTAATGGTATCAATGCAGGAATTAGCATATGATCGGAGGGGACTGCTCAGTCCCCTCCATCTTGTTAGGAAGCACACGGAATGGGATGTGGAGTAACACCAAAAGGTTAGAAATACATGCTAAAAATATACTGCCTGTCTCATTTGGATTACTATGTTCAAATCTGGTCATTTGGGTCTTGGTATCAATAATGAAAAGAATAGAGAGTCTACAGAAGTGCACAATTTAAAGTTCAGTTGAAACATGCTTACATAGGGAAAGAGAGGAAAAACAGTTGTTGACTGAGCACAGAAGAGAAATAAGAAAAGACATGGAAAAAGTATGTACAATAAAACTACTCTTTTAAGTACATGCCTCTTTTTAGATCATCCTTTGTGTTGTCTGCTTTTGTTAGGAGCATCTTCTGTCTTAAGAGGAAGGGAGATCTCCCAAGTTTATAATAGAAAGGTAGACAGTGGGAGCAAAAACTTCAGGACTTAAAATGTAGAATTTACAGGTTGGTTTTTGGAGGAATTTTCCCCAGAAGTCAGATTTCTGCATTTCATATCTCCTTCAGCATATAGGGGAGGTGGCATAGTGAATGAAAATGTACTATGGGTGTTCTTCAGTACAAAATTATCGTGCACCTATGTGGACAGCTAGTTTTGTTTATTATGGAGTGTTACAGAAAGTTTTCTGTATTATGAGTGTTGGGTTTTTCATACCTTTTTCCCCATACTTGCCATTCTGCCAGTACGCCGGACTTAAAATGAACTAATGGACAGGACCCCTCATTTTCCTCAATTCATTGGCTATAAAAGTGCTACAGAATTGCTTTGTTGTCGTGAAATCTATCACAGACTCGCAAAGAAAAGAAAAACGAGAAAATATTACCCTGCCAACTGAGTCCAAAAAAATCATTTTAAAGCAGAAACAGTGGTTGATGTGCATTTATGCCAGTGCTTGATGTCATCAGTATAAGTGCTTTCCTTCTGGATAACTGCATCTCCACTATACAACTAAATCACTGTTTTGCTCATAGGACAGAAAAGTAAAGATTAACAGCCTGCACGGTGCGGTGTGTCAAACTGCCTTTGGTATAGAAGCAGTGTGTTACCCTCTAGTTTATCAATTGCTTGCGAGGGGCTTCAAGCATGAATATCATGTATTTGGACTGCGTTGTAGTTCAGAATGTGATGCACAGAGGGGAAGAAAGGAAAAAGTGGGGAGAAAAATGGGAAAATGGGGCAATTTAAAAATGAAAAGGAAAAAGTCATATGTTAGGCTGTGGTATTCCCAACCTTCCCGATCATCACAGCTCATCATACCAGTGAATTGTGAAAGTCATACACGCATATATCTGTATCTTATCCTGATATTTCCAGCTCTCTACAGACTAGTTGCAGGAGTTTGGCATCACCCCTTCCTGTAAGATAACAACCTTCTGAGAGAGTGAAATTCTTCTAGAATCGTGTCGTAACCCTCTAGTAGGGTAAAGCCAAGGAGTCAAGGGAGAACTCCCTCGGGCCATGGGACCTCTCCTGGGAGAGGGAAAACTGGCTCAGGTGTCGGATTGCTTTCAGACTTCTGCATCTGAATCATCTACAAACACACACTACAAATCAGCAACGATGTAGGATAATGCAAGGAGAAGTTTACCCCAAATCCCCTTTTTCCAATAAATCCTCCACCTGATTTTGTGCGTGTTGCTGATGAGGATTATTGCCGGATTTATTTTAAAGTAGTGTTTCCTTTTTGAGTGTGGGTTATCTGAGGTCAGTTTGCATGTGGAATTAGGGCAATTGACAAATTCATTTCTTTGACTCTTTTTCTCAATAATTTCCTCTAAGACCATCTACCTGTTCCTTCAGATCCTAAAGAAAAAAAAAAAAGTAGACAAGAAATCCTGTATTTTCTCATCTGATCGGCGTCTATCCTGTGAGATTTGGGAAAAGGAAGAGATTACTATTTTTATTTCTATTTTAAAGGTATTTGGAGTTGTTTGGTTAGTGTGAGAATGAGAAATATCCTCTCGAGTATGTCTGTCCTAGTTGGATATACATATTCAAGAAATGGATACTGGGCCAGATCCCCAGCATGAAGTCAAAAGAGCTCTGTTAATGTAGACTAGGTAAGGATTTGGCACAGACAAATATATGAGTATACAAGTGCCACAGCTCACCGGGTGTTATTACAAAAAGTCTGTCTCTTGCTGGCATTGACTTTCAAAAACAAGCTGTGCTTAGCACCTCTGAGTTTATAAAGATCACACAGCAACCTACATGCTATCAAAGCTTCAGGAACAAATAAATAAGCAGCTTATCTCTCAAGGTCTTTCCCCCTGATTTTATTATAAGTGACAATAGAACCAAAGTTGTAAAGCAGTATAAGATCTTCAGCCCAAATACGTGCTGTGTATTTTTTCACATTGTCTGAATCTGCTGTTGGATAATTTTCCTCAACAAATTGTAATATTAGGGTTTTTTAGATCTGTCAGAGCTTTGAAATTAATTCTCACTTTTGTGCTACAAAAGGCATGCAATATTTTTCGCATATCTGCTTCAGGAGAAATGAACCTCCATTGGCACACACAGGTTTTAAAAAAGAAATGTCAGTTTTATGGATCTGTCTATCTTCATGCTGTAGTCTTTGCAGAGCTATCTGTGTCTACACAGAGAAAACTCAGGGAAGCTCCATTGTATTTTAACCTTTGAAGCAGATACCCTGAATGAGTGAAAACCAAGTAATTTCACTCGTCCCTTGAGAAACATAATGAAAACCTTAAGGCAAGGATTTGCCCACTGTCTGAGGTAGGTGTGTAAAATTTCACACAGCAAAGATGACAACAAAATAAGGTTTCTTAACTACTTTTCTACTGTTGTTCTTCATCAGCTGTGAAACAATAACAATCATGTTCTTGCTCTAATTCTCCCACTCCAGTAAAATCCATCTGTAAAACTGATGGGGATGACTGAGCAGAAACAACAGGCAGCCAGGCCTTTTCAGCAGGAGGGAATCATTATAAATATGAATCACATGAAGTAATATAAGCAAAAAGGCTACCTTGCCCCGGGTTTTAATTCAGCCTCCACTACCTAGTATCAGAGTCCTTTCTTTCAGCAGCCAGCTCTTCAAGAAATCTTTCTCTTTGTGAATGGTGGAGTAGGTTGTGCCTTTGCCTCCTGCCATGCGATGCCAGACACTCCCAATGTAAAGTCAGCAAAGGCACATGCCTGGAATGGGTTGTCTTGGAAAAAATGATTGGAAAATTAGTATTTTGCCTGCTTAATTCATTTGTGTTCTCTGTCCAAATGTGAGAGAGGAAATTGATGGGCTGCATTTAGGCTATTAGTGATGTGGTTTGGCCATAATTAAGCATGAGCCAATATGCCTTTTTATTTTTCTCTTGGTTTCCTGCTGACCTATGCCATCTTTTACCCTTCTGTAACACAAGCACATTTGGTAGCTTTACCTGGCGGTAGGGGCTGCTCCCGCTCCAGCAGCATCCATTGGATGTCTCTAGTGGGAGGTCTCGCAGGAGCCCCCGCTGTCAGGCTGTTCCCTACTTCTTAGCTCAGCACATAATCAAATGGTGCATAGCCACACACTGACTGTGTGCCACGTATTCCCTCCTGCCATGTCATTACTCATTAGTGTCTGGAATTGCTGCCGCTGGCTTCTGCAAATGAATGCAAGAGCCCTAGGTGAGTTAAAATAAATAAAGCCTCTTGCTGGCCCCCTAATGGACTGTTGCCTGCCATCTGAGGAGGGAAGGAATCCGTCATTACCTCGGGCAGATAAGAGGGGCTGCAGTTACTCACCTGAAGTAGGCCACTTATCGCCCTATCCCTGGGCTGAGTCAAATCTTACGTATGTTCACCAGATGGTGGATTCCCATAGTTGTTATTCTACAGGCTAGGAGAACATGAGGAGAATGAAGAACTTCTCATACGCTGTATACGCTCCTCTCCATCAAATCTACTCACGTGTGAATTGAAATACATTGGCACAGAGTGGTACCTAAAATTTTGAAATATAGTAGCCCAATAATAATAATGTATTATTAGTCTTATTGCCAAGCATTGTATTTATTCTACCTGACCCTCTCGGAGAGGACAACATTGTTCATAAATGAAAACCACTGCATCTCTGATAGTTAGGGCTGCCTGACCAAAATACAGAGTTAAAAAGCAATTTCTCCCTTCTTCTATCACACCACCCCTGATCAATCCATAGATTCTTGACACATTTTTTAATGTTAAAATGTGCTTTATGATACCACAAAGTATTCCATTTATCTCAGATTACAAATTTAAGAAAAAGTAACAACATATCAAACTTTAAGATGAAACCTCTGTATGACCTTGAGGGTTGATACTGGGGCCCATAGAGTTCAGTGTCTTCATTAGTGACTTGGATGATGAGGTAAAACTCAGCCCCAGCAAATTTGCAGAGGACACTAAGTGAGGGATAAGGGTTGCTATCCCAAAAAGCAGAGCTTCAGTTGAGTTAAACCGAGGGACTGGGAGACTGAGCTGACAGAAACCTCAAAGCCTTTAACAGTTCTGCACTTGAGGAGAAGTAACTCCGTGTGTCGGTACAGACTGGAAACCGATTGAATGCATAACAGCCCTGGGAATACGACAGATACCAACAGCGTGTGCTCGTTGTAAATAACGTAAGCTGCACCCTTGACTACGTTAGGAGAAGCATGGCTAGCAGATGGAGATTATTATACCCTCTGCCTGGCACAGGCTGGGCATCACCTGGAATACTGTATCCAGTTTTGGGCTGCCCTTGTGCAAGAAGGATATTGAGAAAGTAGAGATGATCCAGCAGAGGACCCGCAAGAAGCGAAGGGCCTGTTGTGCTTGAGCTAAGATGAGAGGTTGAGGGGGCTGGGTTTGTTTAGGCTGGCAAAGAGGGAACTGAGAGGGGAAGCTGCAGCATCCTGCAACTGGGGAGAGACAAGAGAGCAGAGCCAAACTCTTCTCTGTAATGCCAGATGGTTAAAGAAGGGACATTTGGTTGAAATGTTTTCATAGGAGGGTATCAAAGTGCTGGTGCTGGTTATCCAGAGAGGCTGAGGAATTTCCATTCATGGAGGTTTTAGAAACTTGGCTTGTTCTGGCATTGCTGGTATGTCTGAGACAGGAGATTGGGCTGGAGGTCCTTCCCGGTGACTCTGTGGTTGCATTTTAACTCACAGCCATTTAATCTGTCTGAGAGTATTTCTCATACACATCCTGTGAGTGTTGTCTTCTGTGAAGCTGTGGGTTCCGCTTCATACATTCAGAAGTCCTCACATGGACTAGCGAACCTAAGCACTTCTGTCATAACAAAGCTAAGGAAGAAATTTATCCGTAAACTTATAGCATTGTCTGAAAAAATCTAGTCTATGGAGAAAACATACAAAGTTGACTTTTGGATACTAGGTATTTTGCTTCTGTCCCTTGAATGCTGTAGCCCACATTGGTGTCAGCATCGTCATACTGTTTGTTTCCTTTGGGAAGCCTGCTGTCCAACTTAGTCAATCTTACTGACAAAAAGATTCCTGCATGTTAACACTTTACCATTTGAATGTGTAGCTAAAATGTTGAAAGATTTCATGCTGTTGTGAAGAATGCCAGAAAGTTGTTTAAAATCTTAGGGAATTTCTCACTGAAACTAATTAAAACTTCTCATTGAAAGATTCAAAAACCAGACCAAAAAATTGTTCTTTTTTTTCTGCAGCTATGTCTCAAACACTGGAACTTTTAGCATTTCCAGCTGCAGATCTTTTGCTTTTGGAAGTTCTTTGAGTACAATTTTAAAGCTGTCTGATGTTTTCTTTTGCTGTGCCAACTGCTGAAAAGCAGTCTGGTCTCATAAACATGCCAGTACAAGTGAAAGAGTGCTATAGTGTTAGTCCCATGGGATCTCACAGTAAAAGGGATGGAAAACTCATCCTCGAGATTCAGCAACCAGAAAATGTGCAACCACATGGAATTTTATAGCTCTGACTACTTGCAGTGGTTTTACTATATCCTTAACTTTTGATGCAGAGATATTAAAACCACCTTGCACAGGTGTGGCAATACCTCACTTTCCTGGAAGGTAATAAATACCGTGTTAATCAGTGGTCAGTCTCTTTGTGATATGGCAGAGACACACACTTATGACAAATGGCTTTAAACAAGTTCAGTGCTATAATTACGGAAAAGGTTACATTGTTCTACAATTATCCTTTTAATCAATCTTGCAGGATAATCATCCTGCTGAAAAATCTGTTTCTCAATACCAATTTCATCTAGGTGATTCTCATCACTAATCATTAGAGTGTGATTCACTATATTCTTAACAACTCCTGTTTTAACTTTAAATGGGTGATTAGACTCAATATACAGGATATTACCTGCACTATCGTCTTTATAATACATTCTCCTTCCCAACTGTCAGGCCATCTCTCCACTAATAAATGTAAAAAAGCATTTCTTATTAACATCCTTTTCCATATTAAATCATATTCAAATGAACATTACTAATGAAAGAGGAGGGAGAACAGTTCTTTCCCTGATGCTCCATCTTTGCAAACATTGCATGGGAAGGCACAAGGCAAAACTGGGAACCTCCAGACTGTCCTGGAAGGTCGACATACGGGAAGCAAGAAGTATGAAGGCAGTCGTTACGCTTGACTGTTGAACTTGCACAGCTTCCTTAGACATTCCACCATAGAAACAAGAAAGACTTTGCATAGGAATAGGACCATGATTTCTTCTGTTGTGAGAGTTGGCAAAATGTTAAGAGTTGTCCTAAGTCCCTGTTTGGGACTTGAGGCTTCTGGGGACTCTTCTTGCATGTGTTACTTGTACCAATCATTCTGCCTCTGGCTTAATTTTGGACATCTGTGAAGTTTCTACAGTATTTGGCTACCTCTTGGCATAAGAGAGCTTCAATATCTGTATTAAACGAGAGTAAGGAAGTTATATTAGTAATTTAATTTTTTTAAAGATCACCTTTTACATTTTTTATATAATACTGAGGTCTCTATCATCACAGCATGCCAAAGGAATACTTCCCAGGCTAAGCTTTTGCGTCAGTTTCCAGAGGAGCCCACCTAGTGATGTAGGAAGGGATTGCAACTTTCCATTTAATTAAAAACAAGTCTTAACTACTTGGGAAGATGGGGATTTTTCCCGTTTAAAAGACAACGTATTTAAAGTAACATATAAACATCAGTAAAAAGTATCTGTGGAATGCTTTTTGGTATGTTGCTTTTCAAGAGCTTCAAGTGCTTCCCTGTGCAAAGTAACTAGAAACAGACTGTTTAATTATATTGCTTAATTATGAGGTTCCAATTTCCTGGTAAACTCCCCAGTTCTGCCTGTTTTATGCAGACCGAAGTTCAGTCCTATCCAGCGCCTGTTTAACTCTGACCGTGACAAGATCCCTGTTGTGAGGGTAAACTGACTTTGGAGATGATTGCTTCTTGACACTTTGCCTGCCACTTTTGTGTGTAGATTTATGTACTGTACATTTTCATTGAGCATTTAACCCTGAATCTTTATATGAGCCTGCCATAAAGCACATGCCTATCATCCAGGAAATGCTTGGCAACACTTTTCCTAGACAGGAGGTATTTTAACATGAAGAAGAATTAATTGTATCGAATTTCTAATATCCTGGGAAATAATTTCTGCCAGCTGTAAAAAGAGGTTTAATCAATCTATAGTTATTAAGTATTAATTTTCTTATTCACTTGAAATAATTCATTAATATGTTTGGATAAACTTTTTCCTGGTTTTTTTTGCTACCATCATGGTGATCTACAGAATGGAAATGTGAAAAATTATCATATCAGAAATGGTGTATAATCAAATCAGTCTTATGGATGTTGATTGGCAGAAGTTCTGCTAATATACTTACTACCTGTGAGAATAAACAATGCGTGTATGTTTTCATTGAAAGCTGGACTCTGCTCGGTTGCTGCTACTACAGACAAAGGTTTGTGGAGAGAGAAAAAACCGCTCTGTCACAATGACTTATACAAGCTTAAGCAGCAGACTTCCTAAACCAAGACTTATCACTTCAGGGTTATTTCCATGTGACCTGTGGAGGATGCCCATGAATAGCAGGAGAAGACATGCAGTTTTCTCTGCTGTAGGGCTGAGCCTCTCGGTGCAAGACTAGAAGGCAGTCCTGGGTGTTGTGAAGTAATCATTAAGTTACACGCTTGTCATTTCTTGTACATTCACTCAGAACTAATGCACATCACTTTTTCCAATTATAATCATTCCACCATTTAACAAGCACAAAAGGCCTTAGATTCCAATTTGCCACTGATGCTTCACTCTCGCTTGCTTATTTCTTGGCATTTAGGTCAGGCTAGGTTGTGCACAGCTCCAATAATGGGGTATATTCACCCTTCATACAGCAAACGTACAAATGATGAAGGCTAGAACAGCTGGTCTCACAATGTGAGAGCAGATCATTTCCACTGGTATGGTAATTTCTCTATTCATAGTTTTTCTTTCAGTTACTGTAAATACATTTTGTTTTTTTGGTTTGCTTATTGCCAAAGCCAAACGGAAAGCCCACGGTGATATAGCAGATACAGTCCTTGCCGCACTTCCTTGCTGGCTAAATCAAAGTTTCTCTAGTAAGCATGTCGCGTTTCATTTAGCTTTTCAAATCTTTCCACCGCTAAAAACAAACAAAAACCCCTCAAACAAAACAAGAAACTGAACCCCCCACACAAAAACAGAACACCAAATCACAGCTGCTGAAATCCCTAGTCTTTAATCTTAGTTAGCCTCTCACTAATGGCAAGTAACTGGAATGTGGAATCAACCAGACGACGTGTTAATAAACAAGCTTTGGCTACACAGTAGCCAAGAATTAGAAGAGTCTAGCACAGCATGTAAAATGCTTTTTCTCTTCTTTCTGCTGAAAATCGCCTACTTCTGCTGGAGTCCTTTACCAATTTTGATGAGAGTATTCAGTAAGAAATGGAAGCAGGGATTTCTGCTCTCCTTTTCCCCCAGTATAGGCCTGCCCTTGCCTTCACTGTATGCAGGCATCGGAGGAGTCCAGTGGAGGCAGCAGATTTGCTGTGGGTGGAATAGCCACTCTTGGCCCAGTGATGAGCCAGGGCTTGAGGCCGCTTTTTTTGAGGAGTGACACTGTCTGCCTGCCCATTCACAAATTTTAGGGAGAGAGGAGCAGTGCAAACTCCTTCAAGACTCTTGAAGGTACGTTGCCACTGACAGACCACCCTGTCCAATGCCAGGCAGAGTCTTGTGGCCCCAGTTTTGTGCTGTATTAAAAAGATCCATTTCATTTATCACTTATTGACTCATCAGTGACAAATGACAGTACAGAACACAAAGTGAGTAACACAGTGCCAAAAGGAAACTGAGGGATACTTGCAGCAGCAAAGTACAGTTACTGTCTCTGCTCTAGTACGTGTCACGGCATGGACCAGTTTCGTGACGTTTCAACAGTTTTCATGGAGTCAGGATAAGCTGGTTCAGCCTTTGCCCTTGGTGTCAGTGATGGCATCAGAACAGCTGCAGTTGCTTAGTGCAATTGGGATCCCCCGGGTACAATCGTCTCTCAAATCTGGCTCTGCTGGCAGCAGGGTACAAAGCAATTGTGCAGAATGCTAAGTTCTTAGAAATTTGGTTTTTCATCACATTTGGATCATGGAACAGCACTTCTAGCCCACCTCGAAGCTGCGTGTTGTTCCTGTGTAACGGTGACAAGTGTTTTCAGGAAGGGCACCAGCTACTGTTTTGGGGCTACTTTTACAACAGAAAGTAAATACCATAATATTTTCTTCTTTTTTCTTTTTTTTTTTTAATTAAACCTAACATTATCCCTTGAAATATCAAAAGAAAACAAAGTACCACATTAAAATTAAAATTTTCATATAGCTCCAGTTAAGTGAGACTGCATTGATTTATCCCAATAAAATTATAAAGTTTCCATGATTGCTATTCTGGAATAAGTAATTAAAGAAAGGAGGACGTGCTGCTTGAAAACTGCGTGACTCAGATGCACAAGACATCCTCCTCTGAAACTCCCTCTATCAAGTCTCTGTTCTCCCAATGTCTTAGTGATATCTCTTAAATGAAGTTGTTTCTCTATTAAGGAAGACATTTAATGACTAAATATACTTTAAAATATATAATGTATCTTTCAGCTTCATTAGTATTTCTCATTTATTTACATTCTATTTGACAATATCCTTTTAAAATTTGCTTTCTCAGAGCTAGGAGGCTCTGAAAAAATACTTGAATGAGCTATACAGTGCACAAACTTTTCTCTCGAACTTAATTTTAAGGCATAATTGAGTTGTTAGTCACACAGTATTTTCCTCCCCGATTGCAAGAAATGCCAATCTGTCTCTGTAGATAATAAATGATGGAGATGCAAACTCTGTAATGGAATTTCACATGTACCTCACACAGCCTGAAAGATGAGAATCCTCTAGATAATATGTGATTGCTTCACATGCAGTGCTGCATGCTCCTCTAAGCTTTGCCCACTACCAAACATAGGGCCACACAAATGTGATATTTTTTTTCTGCCTGAATTGCCAATAAAATCCGTTTGAATTCAACTTGCAATTCATGCTAAGACAATTTAAGGAAATAGTGCAAAAAGAGAGAGGTTTGGGGTTTTTTTCCCCCCTTCTTTTTTCCCCCTCTCTCCTGCTATAAGAGGTATTGCCTGACAGAATCACCATATTTACTACTGCATTTGAAAGATATTCAGGTTCCTAACTCCCAGTGAATTCAATATATTAAATATTTTTCAAACTTGCTTTTTATTAATATGCTAACAAATAATTATGGACCTGGTAATGTTTCTCCCCGCTCCCTGTAACAATAATAATATTCTGTTACAATATTTGGGATGTGTAATGAGGTTTTTATCTTTTAAAAGAATTCCTACTGTATAGATCTTCTTTCACATAGGAATATCTTTGTGTATTATTTTTTGATAAACAAATAGATGTCTTGTTTTTCTTTTAATACTTCTAGTTGTCCTTTACTTTCAATTCTTTTTATTAACACTTAATACGAGGTAGATAATTTTGCAGTCGTAGTCCTGTCTGTAACATTTTTTACGGTAGTCTTTGCTGTATGTCCAAGGATTACCTTTTTTGTTTTTAAATATAAATTTCTGAAGCTTTGGTAGTATGTATATTGTGAAAGAGTTCACTATCTGTTTTGTTGTTAATATTTATGTTTTCACACTTTGAATTTTCATTCACGTTCAAAAAGAATTCCTAAATTTTGATTGTAAGTGAGAAGAAAACAGGAAGTAGATAAAATCACAATTATTTTAATTAAATTTAATTCTGTTTAAATTCTAATTAAAAAAATTTAATTCTATAGTATAGATGAAATAGGTATATAATAATTAACTCCCTACCTATTTTACTATTGCTATTTGTACTATTCTTGTAAGGGGCAAGCCTAGGGGCCAGGACATGTACTAAGTTTTCTCAGACTAACAGGTCACATTGTCACTAAAATCAGTAAGAAGAATTTCACTTTTTCCAGTGAAAATTAGATTTAGTTCAAGAACAAGAATTTGGCCCATGTGTAAATTCTATATATTTAGGGTACACAGTGATGTATTACAGTTTACATTTAATTATGTAAAAAGGCCTATGTGTGTAATCTGGTCAGGAGATCATTGATAACCTCCTCTTATTAAGAAAAGTTCTATAGGATATTTTATTTTGAGAAAGGGTCAGAACCTTGGGTTTAGGTGTTGTGACAACTCATTCAAGCAACGCTGTTCTGCTGGATACTGATTCACTACTGACTCTGAAGACAAAAACATTACATACTTTCTTACCAACACCACTTTTCAGAGGCCTTTCTTTGAAGATTTCCCATCATGTATTGACTTGGTCTGATGCGACTGTTTTAGTGAGTGAGTTAACTGTGAACAGCACAGAATACTTTTATCTAAGAACACAGGTATATTTCGTCTCTAACGCCTCTTAGCAGTTATTAATGAACAAACTGATTTAGATAAAAATCTCCATCAGTAATACTTATAGAGGCTTGAACAAGAACACAAATTTTGAAAAGTCTGGCAAGCCTTTAAAATGTTCATACATTGCCAGCAGGGAGTCAAGAATCAATATTCTAAAATATAATAATTAAAGTAATACCATATCTTTGCCAAAACCACTTATGCAGAGGGAATTGTTTTCTTGTGAAATGGCTAAATTAGAGTTCTAATTCTTCAGAGGCACAGAGGAGAGATTTTTCACATGCTGATTAATCACATTGGATCCAGTCGGACCACTCATTTGCCGTTCCTGAAGACAGAATCTGGAAGTTTGTAGGTTTTCTGGTTACTCGGATACATTACCAAAAATAGTTCTTCTACAGTTTTGATAGAGTTGGTATCTTTTTTTCTTCCAGTTAGACTTTCTAGTTGGATTTACCATGCAGTGACAGAATCATTGATCTGAAGAAAAAACCCACAAGTTTTGTTGATTTACCATATTACGCTTTAGCTCACATGTTCTTAAGCAGCTTCTTTAAACTTGACCAGGGAAAAGCAAAAGCAAGGTAATGTACTGTTCTTGGTCTTCACGTAAATCCTGACTGGTTCCAATGTGGTGCTGGTGGCCTCCTTTATTGGTCGACGTTAATAATTGACAAAACTTTGCCTAACATTTAGATGACATAAAATGCTATTTTGGACTGTGAAATATTTATTCTTCCTTCAATTTCTTCCTCTTCTGATTGTTCCTGGCAATTAGCAGTCATTTCTCCCAGTAGTGTTGGGTAGTGTTGTTCAGCTCCTTTTGCATTCTGGCATCCTGGGTGGGGAAATTTCAGAAAATCACGTAGCGCTGGCCAGTACACTGTTGCCTTTTACTGTGTTTCTTCCTGTCATTGTTTTGGGTGAGGTGGAGGAAGAGCATAATCTTTTCTCAGAGAGTGTTAGGGAGACAAGGAGGCATGGAAACCCCTGCAAACGCTTCTGGAGTTGCTGTTGCCATCAGAAGTGAGGGAGGACCTTTCCCAAAGTAAAGACAGGGAGGCAGGATCCGTGAGAGATTAATTTACTTCTGACACTCTCTGGTATCGAGTCTTTAAGCAGCCAATCACCTGGATTCTCCACTGAACCTTCAAATCTGGAAAGTTCTTCTTATCATTTGTTGAGATACCACTTTCTTGGATGAATGCCCATAGCCATATGGCGTTGAATTAACACAGATTTTCACTGAATTAACACAGATTTTCAAATTTCATATGTTCTGATACCAGCATTGTTAGCAAAGTGGAAAGTGCAAGTGTTTAGCATACAAACTTCTTAAAGGATTTATAAATTTCAGCAATGAATGCTGATTCTTAAACAAAACAAGCAGCTATTACTTGGTTTAATCACTGTAGTTTCCCTAACATGTCTGCTGTCACATAATAGAAGGAAACGATCTCTGCGTTGCTGTGCTGCTTTTTTAGGTCAGGCTGGGGACTCCTCAGGAGGTCATCTAGTCCAACCTCTGTTCGAAGCAGGAGCAGCACTGGCTGTGGGGCTTTGGTCAGTTGGGCTGTGAAACTCCCCAAGGACAGAGATTCCACAACTTCTCTGGGAAACCTGTTCCAGTCCCTAATTATCCTTTTAACGATTTTTCTTTTCATTATATCTGGTCTTCTGATTTAATCTGTGACCCCTGATTCTCATTCTCCTGCCTCACCCTCAGTGAGGAGCCTGGCCCTGGAACCGGGTAACCTCCCCACTGGCACAGGGGGCTGCTGTGAGGTCCCCCCCGAAGCCACCTCCTCTCCAGGCTGAACAAGCCCCGGCCCCTCCGCCTCTCCTCACAGGCCGTGTGCTCCGAGTCCCTGCCTGTGTTGGTGGCCTCTGCCGGGCTCTCTCAAATTCACCAACATCTTTTGGTCCTGGAGAGCCAAAGCTGGATGGGCTGTTCAGGTGTGCCCTAATGCGTACCTAGGAAAGGGGAGGAATTGCTGTCCTCGACCTACTAGCTGAGCTACTGATGGTAACAGCCCAGCATGCTGCTTGCTTAGGAAAAGACAAGACATAATTTCAGCTCCTTGAAGCTGCTGAAGTTCTTATTTAAGACTGGTGTTTCAGAGCCCTGATTTAGCCATGTGATTTATTTGAGTGAAATAGCTGGAAATAGCTGGAAAGAATCTGTTGATGCAAGTGGAAAATTTTTCCATGACCTTCAGTGGTTTTAAATCTCATCCTTAATCTATTTTTGGTAGGAATTTTTGTTTATATTAACTGACCCCTCGTTTATGTGGACCAAGAGACACCTCTCATTGCTTAAAACACATCTGTGCTTTTCTTAAATGTATAATGTTACATCGCTACTCCAGCTGTATCACATGATCAAATACGGTCGTTACATCTTTTGGTGAGATATATGTTTGTTCTGTATTGTGATATCAGTTTAAAGGTGTCACTTCCCTTGAGGAGTGAGCAATTATCTGTAGGTAACTCACATTTTCTCGCTACCTCTATGACAAGAATCCAGCAGCAAATCTCTGGTCACTGGCACATGATCTTGTGTTTCCTAACAGATTGTGCCTCTGTGCTGCACCGTGCTTTTACAGATTTAAATAAGATCCTGACATCGGTGTCATTGTGCTGTGCCGTATCTTCATGGGAAATTCTTTTTTCTTAATGTAAAGGCACTATTTTTCATCAAATGACAAGCATACATTATGGCTCTCGATTTTAACCAAGGTACTAAAGGCTATTTCAATTTGACTACAGCAGTTTTCTGCCAAATGGCTACTCTAAGTTATATTGTGCACATTACCCACCAGAAAGCACAGAGTTGATGAGAGTGTGCTGTCAACTACACCACACATCGATATGGAGGTTATTTGATTTGAAATTAGATTCTAGCCTTCCTTGATCTGTTGTATAAATGGAGACGCATGTGTTGAGGAAATTCTCATGAAGTTTATGAAGAATGTGGTGTACTTTTTTTTTCTTCCCTTGGAGTTTGGCTTTTACTTTGTTAAGACTTCAGTTCCAGGTCTGATAAATATTCAGAGATAAAGTATAAGATTTTTTTTAAATGGAAAGAAAACTTGCAAAAAGTATTCATTGTGTGGATTTCTGCTCTGATATTAGTCAGGTGTAGGTTGCACACTTTTGTAGCAGGGTGCCTTTTTGACCCTTCTTTAAACATTTAAGACTTAGTTCACTAGTTCATCCAATTGATGAGACATGTTTCTTAAGTACAGCGCCTTCAAAAGTACTCTAAATATATAATATTCTCTGAGAGACATGTCAGTCATTGTCAAGATGAAAATAGCTTAAACGCTAAGTTCCTTGTAAACTGTGTCCTTGTCTTAGGGGCCTATTCATAAAGCAGTGGTTTACTGTATGTGTGACACTTAAAAATGCTTGAAAAATAAATGGCGGTACACGGTTTCATTACAGGGCAGATGGAACTGTAGATATTATGCCTCCGGAGGGGGGGCGCAGAACTTGCTGTGCAACTTGCATGCATATCGCCAGCATGTGCGTGGCCCTAAGGGCAGCACACAGAACTTCACAGAAAACATATTAAATGGGCATGGGGGAAGCATCCTTTGACCTACATAAAAGAGCCTTTGTGTAGATCTCATGAGCAAAAGTGCGTATTTTCAAACAGATAGAGATGTGCAGCTTCTTTGGAATGAAAGGTAGATTGGCAACACTTTTCAGGAAATGGCAAAATCATTATATGCGTGTTTGGTATTCACTGTAAAACATTCATCATCGTGAAAGGTTTTGGCATCCAGGAGGTTGTAATATGTGATCCCACATGAATCCTGTCGTAATTTACTATTAATTGATGTTCATCTGTTGTAAAGTGCTGCTACTAACTTAAAAGGAAGCAGAATGAAGAAGGAAAACACAGTGCCCTGACAAGTCCTTTGCAGCCTGGCCCTGTGATGGATTCGGAGATCACTGGGAAGTGATTAGCTCAGGACTCTCTGGATTTGCCAGGGTGGGGAGCCCTACGGGCAGGGAGGGGGTGAGTCTTGCAAAACGTGGCGTGTGGGGTCAAGTCAGCGGTATCGCTCAGAGCACGTGTGAAGTTCTTTTGTGAGTTACCACACCACATCCGTCTTTTGACAATGAGCTGAAATTTGCCTTTTGGAAAGCATTCTGCACAGAAAGGATGTTGTGAAATGTGCCAGGTAGTATGATCTGAATCTGAAATACCCTGTATTTATTTTGAGGATTAGAAAGAAAGTTCTCACCAATAGAAAGCACCTGTTGGGCTTGTTAAGAGCAACAGAAACACTTTAATATTGTGAAACAGAATATTTTACTGTGTAGCACTAAATGTATCGTAAAATTTTTGTTTTGCTAGAAAATCAGAGGCAATAGGACATGAATAAAATTTTTTACACACAAACATTTTCTGTGTGCCTACCATTCAAGAAATCTCAATCTCTACTGGCCTGCTGTATTAAAATGCATTCGTTAGATATGTTAGAAATAGCAGGAATTACACTTCAGTTTTATCTAAAATGTTTCCCTGCTGTGCATTGTTTTGCCGTGCTGGCTGAATTTTTTTATATCCTACACAAAATTGAAACTTTCAAGTTATCTTCCATGTTAACGAGATGGAAATAATTCTTGAGTGGGGAAGCTTGTTAAAAGATTTCTCACAATGATATGAAATAATACAATAAGCAATTGCTCACTCATGTATTTCACTTACTCTGCTAACTATCAAGAATTTTTTACTGTTGAGTTTTTTCCCCTGATTTGCACATACCTGTTTGAAAAATTCATGCACTTCCCTCTAAGTAACCTGCCTCCTATTATTATAATTTTAAAACGGTAGCACGTATAGGCCATGGACTCTTTGAGTGAAGCACTTTACAAACATATCCAAAGACAGCCACTGCACAGGAAAACCTACGGTGTAAGTCTAAGGTTTACACTTGTACACAAAGGATAGATAAAGCAGGGACGATATAAGGGAACAATGAGACAGTACTTGCCATTATGAAAAACAGTGGTCAAGGCAACGCAGCTGCTTAGCATCAGGCATTATGGCAGGAGAGAGTGGTAGGACGGGAAACTGGAGGGGGACTCACGGCTTTGGGAAAATCCCAAGCAGCCCCCCACTTCCACCATGGCTTTGGGAAAATCCCAAGGAGCCCCCCACCTCCACCCCTTTTCTTGCTGTAGGTTCTTTTTACACTGTTTTAATATCCATCTACAGTGCAAGTTAAACCAAGACCTGAGTTCTGGTTAAACAGCTATCCCCCAGCATAGTTAGAATTTGACTCAATGCATAGTGGAGGCTGGGTTTTCACCCTGGCTGCAGGGCAGGGCTTCAAAGCAGCCCCTGAGAAGAAGCGGGCACCTCACACTTTGTGTTGTGTGCCATCTCCCAGCCACTTGCCAGGTGACCAGGCCTAACTATTCCTGCCTTCTCATTTTGCCCTTTACATCTCTTGATACTACAGAGGTGATTTTAATCGGAAGAAAAGGTGGACAAGGATGAGAACGGGGATACGGGTTTTGTTGTTTTCAGTTGTACATTGGCTTCTTGGATAACTAAGCAGCAAGCAATGTTGACACCACATGTTTTATGTGCAACTCCTGCTGAGTTGTCCAAAGACTTAGTAAAGCAGGGCACATTCACAAATAGTGCAGCAGACGTGTGGTGGTGGCAGCAAAACTGTCCCCTGCTCGAGCTCCAGATGCAGTTCCAGAACCCGCACGATCTGGGAGACAGCCAGCTCTGTAATGGAAGCTATGACCAATATCTCCCTTGTTGCGATCTTGCCTTTTTCATTACAGTGTCATGTATTATATGGCAGTGGGCTATTCAGCGCAGGAGATGAGACTTCAGTGAGCTATAATGCACACAAAAAAGTGTGACAAATTGCAATGACAAGGTTGCATTTGTACTATGAGGTACAGTCGGTTGTGATATGATGTAGTGGAATGAAATAATCCCTTCTTGGACAATGCCGGCTGTGGTATGTTGCATGCTGCCAAGAGTTAGTGCTACAAATACAGCTCACCATCAGAAAATTATTTCACAGAGAATCAGAACAAGTCCTCTCTAATGAATGCATATGTCATAATAAGGTAATAGTTAATAACGCTGCTGATGCATCAGGAGTCTGTACATTGAGCTTCATTGCATTTTGGATCTGAAAAGATTTGAAATCTATTTCCATGTTCAATTTGTACTGCCAAAAGGCAGCCAAAATCCTCAGTGCCATGAAACAGGCATGTTGTCTGGTTTGTACTATGTGAATATGCATTACTATCTGGCTTTTGCTGCTTAGGCTATAACCTGCTCAAATAATTTATTTTTGTAGTGTCCCAGAACTTGCTGTTAAGATGTAAGCTCCTGTATTGCTTTGCATCTGGATATTTGCAAAACTAAAAGACGTCCACGTCAGAATTGAACTCTGTTATGTGAATAGTGTCTATCTAAACACGGTAAGCACTTCTGAAGATGAAGTGACTTTTAGTTTACGTGCTTTTGTCCTGCTACCGAGATTTCAAGGGGCTTCACAGTTGCTTAAGAGTGTAGCATAGTATTGGAAAATCTTCCATTCCTTTCTCTCTTTTTTTTTTCTTTCCCCATTTCTCATTCTCTCCTTTTCCCTTCCCCTTTTCCTCTTTCTGGGAAGGAGCTTGTCTGATGAATTAAAAATTTTGCACTTACATTTAAAAAAATGTTGATGGAAAGGATAATTCTGCTAAATTCTTCTACTATTAAAAATGTCTGTTTTAGCTTTGACTGCTATTTAAAACTATGTACGTGCCTGAAAAGAAAAAAAACCCCTTACAAAGAAAGCAGTCTTTCTTTCTCTTTTATTGAATTGTATTCAAAACTTGTCTTAAATTCAGTGGAGAAATATGCAAAAGGTACTTATATACATTACGTTATTTCTTTGAAGGTTTTTCTCTCCTTAACCAGCCTCCTTTGTTGATGAAATAATGAAGTCTTTAGATATAAATATGGTGATTATGCTTTTCATTCCCTAAGAAGCTGAAGGAAACTCAAGTGACACGTTACTGGTAGTTTTCTAGACTAAGTAGCTCAGATTCACCAAACTTATCTTCATGCAACTCACTGAATGTCCTCTGATTTACTAGAAAGATGTATGCAGCTGAGAACAGAATTTGATTTTTTTTTTTGCATTAAAAAGTTTTCCTATTTCATTTTATAATATCCACATTGTATATCATCTGACTTACTCAAATACAAGATGTATCTAAATATACCCATTCTTTTATATTGACATGTAACAATAGAGGAAAGGCCCAGACATGCCCCAGATTGAAGTTTAAATTAGGTAAACTCAACAGAAAGGAAATGTTGTCAATAGAACACTTATCTAAATCATCCTCTGAAGATTGAAATATCACCATAACATTTACAAGGAAAATTTGAGAAGGCCTTAAAGCTAATATGATCCCAGTCTTCTTCCCTGCCCTCTCTCCTCCCTTCCCCCACACTTTGCTTGATTCTCCTTTCACTGTGAAGAGCCTGTAGATTTATCTCTCCCTTTTCTTTTTTTTTTTTTTAACACTAGTGTAATATTTTTGAAACTGGTTTTAAAGAAGACATTTCTTTGGTGCAATTGCAATTTTTAACAACAACTGCTACATTCTTTGTAGCAGATCTCCACTGGCGTAGAACTAAAATCTGGAAGTAATCAGCAACCACTGAACATCAGAAATTCTTCAAAAAACATTTAAACACAGCTGGAGTCTGCTAGTAGTTGGGATAGGATTCAGGTACCTAATCCCTTGAGGTTAGTTGCCATCCCCCATCTTCCTTGTCTTATATGTGGAACTAAAAAGCCCCAGGGTGTTGATGGTTGTAAAGAAACTGCGGCATCTGACACCTGCTGGGAGCAATAAATAAAGAACTCTGCCTGCCATTGTCAGCTTCTGCCTTCCTCCTCCCTGCTACACTGCTTTTTTTTTGTACCGGGTTTAGGAAGGAGAGATGAGCACTACCTGGTTAGCCATGTAAACAAACCTGAGAAGCCACAGAAATCACTGCTGAAAAGCCAGCTGGTTTTGACATGCATGCTTGACCTGTAATACAAGCAAGTCTGCTTAAGAAGTAAACAAAATTGTAACTTCACTTCAAAGAAATATTTTTATAATTACATTAGAGATTACATGGCTCTGAGTGTGCCTTTGGAGCCTGCTTAGTTCACAGCATTTCTTTTTTCTGGATTGTTTCTGATTTCCTTGTTATATCTAGTCAGTCTGGATAACCTCTCTGGTTTGGATTATCTCATCTGCTCATACAGTTCATAAGTAACAAATTAAGGATATCAATCATTTTGCTTTGAAATGAACTTGTACTTTTGCTATATACAGAAACAAACAAAAATGCCTCTCTCTCAACACTACTACTAAAAATGTTTTCTCTCTCACCTCCTATACATGCAAACAGTGCTATGTGTCTAGGTGAACTGAGAGACTGGTAGCGTGGCTGGGAATTGGCAGCGCAAGGATTGAGCTCGGTTCCCCCGTGTCCTGCCTGCGAGGATGTGCAAGTGCTGTGGACGGGCCTGAGCTGCTGAAGGAAGGGAGGGGACTGACTTTCAGTGGTCTCCTGTAGTCCACATTAATCCTCTTACCTGTTTCTGTTCTAGAGGGAGTCTTTGAAGAGAAAAAGCAGTAATGGGAAGGCAAGTTACTTTGGGCATCAAACTTTAACATTAAAATATAGTACAGACCTTCGTTAAAAAATATTGCGGTCAGTTAGGTGCAGCAAACAAAGCTTCTTCTATTCTTTACCTTGGCCCCTTCTGAACCCTGTAATAATTTTCCTTGTGTGTTTAGGACACATGCGATTAAACTGACTTTTTTTTTTTACAAAATGTAAAAAAATCTAAAAACCTTGTAGTCAAAGTAATTGCAATTTTCCCAGTTAATCTGCAAATCAGGGTTTAAATGGGACTTGTGTTCTGCTCTTCCTTTGTGATGATCCTCTGCACAAAAGTAAATTTTACTCACTAGAGAATAGCACTAAAGAGTAACACTTTGAGAAAGCTTTTTTTTCTCTTTTTTTTGTTTTGAATGACTCATACATCTGGTTTGCAGCTGTATATTGTACTTAAGTATTACAAGCCTATATAACTTATAGAATCATAGAATCGTTTAGGTTGGAAAAGACCTTTAAGATCATCAAGGCCAACCGTTAACCTAGCACTGCCAAGTCCACCACTAAACCATGTCCCTAAGCACCTCATCCAAACGTCTTTTAAATACCTCCAGGGATGGTGACTCAGCCACTTCCCTGGGCAGCCTGTTCCAATGCTTGACAACCCTTTCAGTGAAGAAAAATTTCCTAATATCTAATCCAAACCTCCCCTGGCACAACTTGAGGCCATTTCCTCTCGTCCTATCATTTGTTACTTGGGAGAAGAGACCAACCCCCACCTCTCTACAACCTCCTTTCAGGTAGCTGTAGAGAGCGATAAGGTCTCCCCTCAGCCTCCTTTTCTGCAGGCTAAACAACCCCAGTTCCCTCAGCCGCTCCTCATCAGACTTGTGCTCCAGACCCTTCACCAGCTTCGCTGCCCTTCTCTGGACACGCTCCAGCACCTCAATGTCTCTTTTGTAGTGAGGGGCCCAAAACTGAACACAGTATTTGAGGTGCGGCCTCACCGGTGCCGAGTACAGGGGCACGATCACTTCCCTAGTCCTGCTGGCCACACTATTTCTGATACAAGCCAGGATGCCATTGGCTTTCTTGGCCACCTGGGCACACTGCTGGCTCATATTCAGGCGGCTGTCAACCAATACTCCCAGGCCCTTTTCCGACGGGCAGCTTTCCAGCCACTCTTCCCCAAGCCTGTAGCGTTGCATGGGGTCATTGTGACCCAAGTGCAGGACCTGGCACTTGGCCTTGTTGAACCTCATACAGTTGGCCTCGGCCCATCAATCCAGCCTGTCCAGGTCCCTCTGCAGAGCCTTCCTACCCTCAAGCAGATCAACACTCCCGCACAACTTGGTATCATCTGCAAACTTACTGAGGGTGCACTCCATCCCTTCGTCCAGATCATTGATAAAGATATTAAACAGGACTGGCCCCAACACAGAGCCCTGGCGAACACCACTTGTGACCGGCCGCCAACTGGAGTAAACTCCATTCACCACCACTCTTTGGGCCCAGCCATCCAGCCAGTTTTTTACCCAGTGAAGAGTACACCCATCCAAGCCATGAGCAGCCAGTTTCTCCAGGAGAATGCTGTGGGAAACCATGTCAAAGTCTAGGTAGACAACAAATATAATTTGTTTATATTAAATTGGTTAAAAAGCGCAAAAAATTGTGATGATCATTGCCTTAAATTTATGTTTGTTTTAACATTCATTGACATGAAAAGCAAAGTCTACAATTTTCCATGGACTGCAGTGCAATTTCACTGTAGTACCTTTGAAGTATGACATGTGTGAACAGATGAGAGAATGAAACCTTTTCCACTGCTCGCCACTATAGACAGTATCATAGGCCATTATGTTAGAAATAATTTAAAATCACTTAAACATTTAAAACAGTCCACAGAAATGATCCTAAAATGGAATTATATGGCTTTAAACATTCGATTATGATTATGTTTTATTATTTACATTTCAGTAGCTGAGACTATTTTCTGTTCCTTCCTACATGATATTTGCTTAAAGTAATTATACCAACTGAGAACAGTGGCAGATTGAAATTAAATGTTTGGATTAAATATTTTGTCAGCAAACATGCAGCAACTGCTTTACTACTGCTTCTTTTCTTCTCTGCATACTGATTACAAAAAGATTAGCTTTTATCTTGGCATGATTTTAAAATGCCTAGATAAATGCCATTTGATATTCCAGCTTAAAAAAAATCTAGAAAGAATCTGGATCTAAATAATAAGGAACATACAATATGAAAATGAAAAAAGATGTGATAAGTCTGTCTACTCGGTGCTTCACCCTTTCCTCAAATGGGCTATTTTTATTGTATTTCCGATTAATCTGGGTTGCAGTTAGGACCAAGATATGATTAACTGAAGGCTTCCACATTGCTGCTGATCTAAATATAGGAACTTCTCATGGGGCTTTTCAGAGAACTAGAATTCAGGACACCCACTGCTTTCTAATCCTGAAACATGGGAAAACATTTTGGTTCTGTACTAATAATGAAAAAGTCTGTTATCGCCTATCTAACAGGAATTCTCATTAACCTTAACAAGACTTTCATGTGTAGATAAGCAAATATAATAGGACTTTTCAACAATGGCAGTTTCAGTGCAGAAACTTAGAAACAAAACTTCAAACTGATACATCACAGCTTTAGTCCTCGTTTCAGCTGTTTTACTTTGCCGAGCCATAGTTCTCACTCCTGTAACTGAGGCTCAGGCCATTTTCCTCCCTTCCTTCGGCAGCCCTGCAGCATCTGCGCATGGAGGGAGGTGCTTCTTGGGCTTCCTGATCTAGAGCTCGAATCTCAAACTGCTGCTTTCTCCCTCCACCTGGGCCCATTGCTCCTCCTCTGGAAGAGGCAGGTTTCTATCCCTGACCAGCGCTCTCTTTGTCCCAGAGATCACCCCGCTTGTTTGCGTGGTTATGTCAGCCTAGGTGCTTCCATTTCTTCCGTATTACAAGTCCTACAGGACTGGATAAGATCTAACTCACCTGGATTCTACAGATGTTTCTCCAAAAACTGCTACATATAATAGAGAACATTTATTATTTCTAGAAGACTTTTCTATAACTGAGCTTCACTTTAAAAATATTCACATTGGTAAATAAATTCTATGTATCTTTTTTCCTTTTCCCTTGCTTTCTCTGTAGAGACAAGGAAGAAAATATTTATATTGAATGTAGTAGTATGTATGGATGTGTATTATCTTACACTTCCTTCTGTAAAATGTCTTCCCTTCTGGTTGGCTCCTTGGTAAGCTCTTGTTCTTGTGTATTTTTGCCTAAGGAACAGACCGGGAAATAGTAACAGTTTTGTCTCTTCTTGAGGATGAAGGGAGGTGGATATAACATTCTCTAGTCTTTCAAGAAAAGGCAATTTTTACAAGGTAACAGAAGATCATTTCTCTCTGAGGGACCACGTTACCCCAGAGACTCATCCCATTTCATCTCACCGTATGTTGTGCCAACTTCTGGAGTATCTCGGCACAGGATTTTCTAGCCTTTTCTGTGATGCATTTAAGTTCAATGTATTCTGTGCTTAGAAAAGGATATTCTCCTTCCAAGCCATTTGTTGATACTATTTTACTACTCAAGAAAGATAGAAGGTAGCTAGAATACTTTGTGTGTTTATTTAAAGGTCTTTGGATATAGACTATGCAGCATATTGTTATTATAATCACTAAACAAGTTAGAAAGATGCCATGATATTGGAAAGGTTAATGGAAAAATCTTAGTAAACAGATGCATTGTTAAGGCTTCTCTAGGGCAAGTTTGAGTAGTGAAGTTGGGAAAGCCATTAGCACAGCTGCACCAGCGTATGCTGGTACAAGCTGCCTTTAAATATTCTGCTGGCAACAGTGTGAGTAATACAGTACCAGAAATGCACCTGACCACATACGGTCATTTCTATTTTCAGTTTAATTGCCTTTTAAGGAGCACTAAGGAATTTCAAATAATTCTAGTGTGCTTCATCAGCCAGCTGTGAAATACACTATTGCCGCTACATAAAGATAAAGACTTAAAAATAATAAGTATGTGTGCAAGCAGCTTGCTTTCTCACCCAAGGATGTTAAAGGCACTTACGTGTCATGGATGTAACAGAGCATTTGGAAAAGCAGACCCAATTCATACTGGGCACATGGCATGTGATTTCCTATTGAGCTATAAAGAGGAAAATAGCATAATCAAATGCAAAAACTTTTCAGAGCTGTCAGCTAGCACAAAGCTGCTTCTGGGAAAACAAACTGCACTATTTACAAATTGTGATATCATCAGGAGCTATTTATATAGTGAAAATAATTTACACTCCAATTACGTATTTGTAGATAGTCCAGCCAGAAATGGCCACTGGTGTCATCCAGGCTGACCCCCAAACTAGAAATGAGGCTGAAGCTGGCTTTTTAATTATGAAATATACTTTCCTTGGTGAGGACCACTTTTTTTTATTATTATTTTTTATTACGGCATTGAAAACATCTCTGTTTTCAATAGCAAGCACATTTCAAGAGAATCAAAAAAAGAAAGTTATTAATATGTAAAGGGCTTTTTTGGCAATTAATCATGGGCTCATAGGAGATGCTAGATCATCACCTCTGTTTCTTGCCAGAAGAGTAATTTTTTTTAGAGTTTTTTTCCAGTCAGATTTAATTTGTGGTAAGCCATTGGGTGTGTACTGCTTTACCTGGGAATTGATCTGCGCTCTATCACTCATTTGGAATTTTCTCCTTTTAGCTTCATTCAATTATTCATAATTATGTAGATTCATAAATTAGATTAAGCTGCTAGATTTATTTTCTCTGTCTATAAACTACTAGCTAGATTTGATAGGCAGAGATTTCTTGTTTGGGTAAGCCATGGAGGGGTAACTGTTATAAGCTCTTTAATTTTAATCTGCAGGACAGGACATGCTGAATTTTGAGACATCCTTTGCGAAGAACATTTTTTTTAATGAATGAAAACAGTTCTTCCTAGCCAATGCAAATTACCAAGGATAATTAGTTACTGAAAAAAACAGTACCAGGGAGCAAGAGGGCACCAGGTATTTCCCAGTGCTTAGTAGTATCTGTAGTGAAAGGGCACACATTTGCCTGAAAATTATTTGGTCTTTCCTTGTTACAGGATTAAGATAACTGTAAAAGACTATACTACGAATTGTATTTATCTATTTGTTTAAATCATGTATTCAACAGTGACTTGTGTAATAAGGAGTTTTACTGAGTCTCTGAATACACTTTCAGCTTTCCTTGTCTGTACATCTTGCACAAACAATGGGTAAAAGCAATTAAATGTGCTGTGGGAGAGATTAAATACTTAAAAGAATATTCTTGTCACAAGAGTGATGACAGAGGTAGCTATGTTTGCAAAGCCTGAGAACTTGGACAGGTATAGCATCTAAAAAAATGAACACACACAAAAAAAAGGATTTTCTGGGTATTTAAAAAAAGCATTGCTATATTAATGAAAAGAATTTTCCCCCATATTGTTTAAAATTACTTTCTGCCTGCTGTATATATGGCATTGGAGACTGCCTGATGAAAGTTATCTCCACTTTGGTTCACTGAAAAAAGTTGAATTGAACATTAGGCTTCCAATTTTTCTTGCAAATCTATGTGGAAATTGCTGTCTGCTTTGCAAAAACCCCCAAAATCTTAGGAGTAAAGAGAGTATTCAAATATTTTATGTAGCTAGTGAAATAATCAGTCATCATTTGTGCATGTTTATTCCAGCAGTGAGGCTCAAAGAATGTAGTCATGTACGTCAGGGATTCAAGAGAAATTTGCATGTGTGTGCTGGAGTGGGCAGCTCATTAAGAAACATCATATATGTGGTGTGTAATGAGTACAGCTCATGTAGCAATATACCATCAGGAGGAATAAGACAGAAACTCAGTTGCTTGGTCTACCTCTCAATGCCAGGTAAGAAACACTGCAGATATGATGCCCTCCAGGGTGGTTGAACTTTGCAGATGATTTGAGCAGTAGAACTTTGGTATCAAAGCAGTACTGGTATCTCAGAGTGAAAATAATACCAGTAATATATAACAATACCTTACTTTTTAATGCGCTTTTCATCCCAAATTATATGAAGACTGAAGAAAAAAAGCTTCTGAAGTCATCTAGGCTATTCCCTATCATGGATGAATTGTTTCTTTCTAGGTATTCTCAGATATCACCTTTTCACTGTTAGATGTCTTAGCAAATGAGGGACTTAGGCACTTTTGCTGAAAAGGCAAAACAGAGCCCAGATAATATAAAGATGGCTCTGAGCTCAATGAAACAATAGTGGCTCTTCGGTCAGTTGAACTTATTGCAAGATCCTCCCTAGTTTTTCTCTCTCCTTTCAGATCTCTTGACTCTTGAAACAAATCTCCTGTCATGTATCATCACTCAGAAGCTCTCCAGTCCATAGCTTTGATTATAGTACCATGAGTGACTTGACCTAATATGATCTGCAAATGACTGAATTATTTCTACAGAAAGATACCAACATGACCTTATTTGTAGCTATGAATTATCTACCTATCGCCCTATATTTTCAGTGAATCCCACAATTAGGATGGATAAATGTAATTTCACTCTTTCCTAAGACTGTACTGAGATGGGAACTCAATCTAGTGCTGATGAAGTTAATGGACTTGCTCTCTGGGCCCCCTAGAGTGCTCTTCATTTTACTTGTTGCCAACAACAACCTTTTTAATCACAATCACATCTGCTAGAAGAGTGAGTGAGTTGTAAGCTTTCATGGTTGAACCCCCTTTTGCTGTATTCCACAGAGACATAGTTATCCTGCGTCTTTATCACAAATTGTTACTCGAAGCTGTGTACCACCTGGATGAGACCATCAATCTTCTCAGGCCACTGTCTCCTCTATGATATGTTACATTCCATAGCATGGAAAGAAAGGCATTTAAGGTCTCTGTTTTCTTAAGAAAAAAATGTGAAGAAGATGTCTGGATTTTTAGTGTCCTCTAGGAGCAGAAGGATCATCTTTTTTTGCCCATTATCAATTATTTGGATTAAGTTATATTTTAGGATATGGTTTACATTAGTTGACAATACCCAAGTGCCTAAATCAACTTAAAGAGCAGGATTTTAGAATGATCCCACATTAAAACTGTGTGATGTCCTCCCCTAGAGCTCTATATGTATAGCTTAGACAGTAGTAGTCTTTAAAAAATGTTTACTAAAATCTCTCAAAATGTCTCTTTAATGGGAAATCTCTGGTCTTTTTTTTTTTTTCCTTTGGAATATTTGCATGGACTGATACATTATTTTAAATGGGGAAACTGAAAAATAACTGCATGTCCTTCCGGTCTAATCATCTGCTAGGAGTCTAAGTAGAGCCCTTCAAGATAGTTGGACACATTATAGCCCTGTCTCCATCTCCAAAAGGCACATAAACAATCCCAGTGGTCAAGACTTCTAGGAAGTTCCTGATGCTGAATAGTAATGGGGAGCTTGTCCAAACTGTGCTGGGTAGGGAAGATATTTGGTAATGGTGGTAGTTACTGTTTTAAAGAAGTCAGTCATAATGCTACTGTGTTGTGTGGGTTTTTTTTCTGGGTTTGTTGTTTGTTTGTTTGGGTTTTTTTTCCCCCATTAGGCATATTTTGGCTTTTCTCTTTTAAAAATGGAAAATAGTTATATGGTTACTTTTGGTACATTTTAATTTGGTACACAATCATGTACACTTTTACTGTGAAAAGAGGGGTGCCTTTACTGGTTTTTATGGACAGCAATGATACTCTCATTATAGCTGTAAGTGCCAATATTTTATGCTCATAGTCTTTTTGTCATAATTAATTCTACATTGAAAGATTAATAAGATAGTGGAAAACGGTGGCTAATTTTTCCAGCTGAAACTAAGGAGGGAATATAGATGGACAGAATGTAATTAAAGAGGCTGGAATTTGGCCAAGACGCTGGCATTGTTATTTTTGCTCTTGCAAAAGTACCATGGGATCTTTAATGGCCCTGAGTGGCCTCAGTTGTATGTCTCTTTTGAAAGATGGATGCTGGTGATCCTCTACTGCCTAGTGAATGCACTGCTAATGCCTGCCTGGCTGAGAGCTGAGAATGAGAGTAGGATGAAGAGATTCATTAAACAGTGAAAGATCAAAATGAATGAATGGTGAAACTGAGGACCCCTGCCTTCTCTAGGAAGTGTCTTATTGCTGCCTTGAGGAAGTGGTGGTCTGATCCACAACTCATTGAAATCAATGAAAAGAATCTGATTGATTTCAAAGGATTTTGGCTCAAGCCCTGAGTTCCATTTTATCTTGCTCTTTGTTCTCTGGCAAGGATTAAAGTAACCAGGAAGTCTTGTGTCTGACTATGTCTTCCCAAAACATAAAATGAAATTATCTCTATCTGTTTAAACAGATTTTCCATAAGAGCTGCTGCTCAAGGTCAGGAGAAAAGGGTCTAGGCAGGTTCCTGGCCTGGAGCACAGCCTCCCTTGGGTTGTGAAATGAATCAGCTCAGTACACATGGCCCTACAGAATTCAGTTGTCATGTATTTATATCTGTGGGGTTTTTCTTTTCAGTCTGAGTTTACAGGATCTGTGTACCAAAGATGGGCTTTGGCTCTACCTCATTTTTCTGTAGCCATTCATGAAGGAGTAATGTATCACAGCAGATAAACCTCACACATCTGTCATGTTATGAGGAGCTGTGTTGTCGTGCTGGTTCATGGGTGTATTTTTCAAACTACTCTCATACTTTCACCTTGTATTTGGAATGAATTTAAAGTACTTTTACCCCTAGGTAATCACAGTGCTTTCTGCTGCCACTGAAGCTACCTGGCAATTTCCATTACACGCACTGTTTTCAGGCAAATAACTGCTTAAAAAATTTAGCTTGTCCAAGCATTCATTTATTGGTCTGAACTTTACTTGTGTTATCTCTGGAATATTTAGAGAGTAATGGCTTGACTTCAAATATGGCTATATTACAAAGTAAATTTGCTTATTTGATATTTGTGAGAATATTTTGCACAAAAACCAGGTAGATGCTGTCTTGATGTGAGAGTACCAACATCTGTACATGATTTACATTTGTCTGATGAGTTGCACAGCTAACAGAGGGGAACTTCATATGTTGATCCTTATAGATATCTGAAATGCAAAAGAAGTTCCACATTTGAGTCCCACAAATGGCCCTGAACCATGTGTACAGTGTGTTGTTGAAAATATGTAGGCAGACAACTTTAAGGAGGCAAAGCTAGAAACCACGCTAAAGCTACACTTGCATGTGTTGAAATAGCGTAGGAAGATATATCTACCACCATCCTACCACTTTTTTTTTTCTCTAGAAAACAGTAAAACCTTTTAAAATCAAATATTTTACCTAATCTTGTTTTCCAGTGTCTTTCCAATGAGTCATTTCTTTGTTTAATGTGTTCTCTCTTTCATTAACAGGGGAATGCAGTTAACAGTGTATGAGTTAGAGGGACTCTCTTTTACAAGGCCTCTTTTATGTAAAAATTCTTTTGAGAATGTAATGATCTAGGGTGTTTGCTTTCGCTTCCGCTTATGCGCAGCTTTTCTCTTGTTTTGGTATTTTAGTGACTGCAGAGAAATGACCCTTGAAGTTATAGTGTCAGGCTGGTAATGAACTGACATCCAGGGGAAAAAAACATAAACCTTTTCTTTCATTCTCCCATGTTGTCGTGTTGGGTTTTTTTTTCTTTCTTGTAATTAGACTTGCCACCATCAGGGACAGTCTTAGTTATTAACAGCATCTTGCTCACCTTTGCAGAGGGACAGAAATGGCTAAGCGAAAACATCCCCCTCAGTACCAGTCTGGGAGGTGGACAGAAACTGGCATTCACACAATCCAGTTTTCTTCTTGTATTAACCTTTCTATCCTTAGGGACCATCACTTTTTCTTTGTGTGTGGAATCTCTGCTTTTCGGTTACTTTCATGATTTCTCCCAAGTAGTCATGAAATCTGAATACAAACTTGCCATCTGAGATTTGGGTTCAGACAAAGAGCTGTGGTTCTAACCACCGCTACTCTGCAAAAAGATGTAAAATGCAAAACCAAACCTGCTTTTCTTCCTCTAAAAGGTCCCGGCTCTCATATCACTTTGGTGTGGGTATCGACATCACTAAGAAGCTTGAAAAGAAAGTGCTGACGTTATTCATGCTTCTGCCAGAGTTGCTACCCCTCCAAGTAATTTATTTTCCTAGAGAATTGTGAACTGTTGCTGCAGTAAAATGCATAGAAATGTTTTTCAAGGTAAAAGGGACCAATATGTTGTTATTACTGCAAACTGAATGCTTCTGCTGTGGCCCAGGTGCCACGGTTTTACCAAAGCATCTTGACTGGACGTGAGAGAGCAGTCTACCGGTTATGCTGCGTAGATAGCTCAGCTTCTCTTTGTCCTTTGTTTCCAAAAGCCCAGTCATCTACTATTTGATCTAAAGGAGAATCTCTGTTAGCTAGCTGTAGTAGTAAATCACACGTTTGATGATATTGGTAAAGACACTGACCAGCCTTAAACAAGTCAGAAATTGTTTATTCTGTTTGCAGTTTTAACACACTAATCTTACCATGTGTGAAAAGAATCACATTCCCTCACATCTCTTACACCTGCAAGCTATGCATCATCAGCATCAAGACCAACGTTCTTGTTTGGTATCACATAGACTTGCCAAAAGCTAGTCAGTAAGTTAGGCCTTCATTAGAGCGTGGTGCTGTCCCAATGCCTATTGGGCATTGCGAGTAAAGCAAGCTGTCAGTCTGATGTGTTTACAGATACATGGGTCAGGAGTAGAAGCAATTATTTTAAATGTGACCTGACCAGTGCGGAGCTAGAGAGATTTTCCACATTTATAAATGACCATCTTCATCAGACATCCAGCCAAGGATGTATTACCAAGCCAGTTGCCTGAAAGCCTTTTGTGGTAAATCAAAGAATTAGAGTCAACATTATTTAGACCTTCCCTCACCAGCGCATGGAGCTTTCACAATTTCTAGAAAGCTCACATACTCTCGCTTGCAGAAACCAAAATGTGAATATACACTATGGACTTCACATATTGTTCTGTTCATAGGAGGGCTTGCCAATGACAAAGAAAGAACCAGGGCATATATTATAAATATACTTCTCACATGAAACATTTTATGTTTATTCCCTAATATTTCTCATAAGGATACCATCAGGTCTCTCTATCACCTTTTTCAGTGGTGTTTTTTCTTTCTAACAAACCATCTCCCTCTGTAAGCCATTATCTAAAACAAAGTTTACACTTCTGATTTGCACACAGGGATGCTATTTAATGTCTGATATTCTTCATGACCATCTCTTCACTTTATCTCATTTTAGAATAATGATAAAAGGAGCTTTGGTCCCCTGCTGCTCACTATGCCCTTCTCTGAGCTTGCTTTCCTCAGCCTTTAAAAAAGTGAAACTCCAAAACCCTGTTTGAAACAAAGTATGCTTAATCCTTGGATCTGTCAGAAATGCTCTCAGTTATGGATACAATACGTGTGCAAAATTGTCCGTATTCCATTTACAGCCTGGCTCTGGCCAGGGTATAATTTGGCCCTGTGCACAATTAAGAATAAACTCAGAGCTCTTCAGTGTAACGTGCAGCTGTGGAGTCCTGAAAGAAGGTTTTTGAACACCTATTCTGGCCATATTCCCCCCAAATCTCTTCTAGGACAGTAAGTACCCTAAGATAGGATTTCAGTAAGTTGCCTTTACTGGGAGTTGCAATGTGACTTAAACCACCTCCTGCCTTTTACTACAGCTGCAGTGGTACGGAGACAATATAATGGGAAAGAGGGAGAAAGTAGTCTGGGTCGTCTTTATAATCTGTATTTTTACCCTTACAGTTTATAGATTTTTGTTTGTTTGTTTATTAAGACACGATTAATTTTTTTTTCTGAAGAGACTGGCTATTTGGTCACCTCATCTTTGTCCAAATTTACGGAACATTTGGAGGGTAATCATGACAATTCCTAGAGACTTTAGGTGCAGGTTCTTTGGTGCTAGAATGTGCTTCCACTGGCCATATATCAAAGTCTGAGTCTAGTCACCTCGTGCATCATAGGGCAACATGCACATTTATTGGTCCTTAGTGTTTGTCAGGTAGCTGGGCTTTCAATATAGGACAGAATTATGTCTGTTTCCCACCTTCTCCCCCTTCTAAAGTGATATTTTAAAATTATGAACGATATAATATCTTCCAGACACTGAGATCATGTTAGCTTAAGATAGGATGGCAAAAGAAATTCTTAATCAATGCTATTATATACAAGCCAGTCGCTCATGGTCTTGTGTCTCCTCCTGCATCCCTCCTACAGGAAGGATGTAGCTGGAGTATCTTTCATGCTCTTTTAGCTTTATTTTCCTTTCCTTCCTCTGCAACTCTTATGAGAAAGGAAAGAAGATGAGAGGAAGAGGAGAAAATAGAGGGAGGAAAGCCAGCGGTAAAAGTTTCTTTGCCACTTGATCTTCATTGAATGATAGAGTCTCCAACTCTTGGAGAGAGCTTGAGACCAGTCCTTTTTGGCAACAGTGCCTTTACGTACAGGTTCACACTGTGAAATCACTACGGGTCTGTACTCTGCTGCTGAAGAAGCTGTGTCTCGGCCCGCTCCTGTCATTTCCATGTGAATCAGTAGAAGCGGTGCTCCTTTGCACCCTGCGGCCTCATGGGCTGTGGCAAATCTGTGGACCCTCTTCTAAGGCACTTCTGGGAAGTCAGATGAGAACAAAGATAATTTAAAAGTTTTGAAGAGTTAATGGACAACAGTGGAACAATAGGATAGTTTCTAAAGGAATGTAGAGTGTATATCCTCCAAGATATGATTGAAACAATAACAAATACTTAGCCATTTGTTTCCCAAGGAAAGTGGTGTTAGTTCTTTAGTTTGAGTAACTAAAAATGTATTTTTGAGAGAACATGGAAGACAGTATTGTCATGGCCAGTACTACATTAAGAAATTGGAATAAGACTGGACTAGCTGTCCTAATGGTCTTTTTCTGTATGTAATGACTGTTGATGTACTTAGTCCCTGCCCTTTTGTTTTTCAGATGTCTTACCCAGGGCCAAATTAATCCACTGTGTGCCTCTGGTGCAGATTAATTTAGCTCAAGATCTTTAATTTTTCAGTGCCAAGGTATACCTAAAAATCTAAAGTATGTGTCTGAAGTGATACAGTTTCTTTTTCAGTATTTGAATTCTTTGCATCACAATGAAACTTATTCTCTGCAATCTAAGTGAGCATAGTATTTTTAAAGCTAATATATAGGTCATATTCTGTGCAAAAGTGCTTTGGCACGCTTTTGTAGATATCATTGTCTTGGCACGTATCCCAATTCCCTTCTCCTGATCTTTTTGACGCCTCTTACCCTGGGGATTGTATACTGAGTTATCAATACTGAACTGTGTCTCTTCAGGAAAGAGCGAGTGCCTTTAAATGAGTGAAGTAAAAATATACAAAATAGCTATTTTTACACCAAAAACATTCGATGCCCAGTCTATCCTATCTGAACCTGGTGTTTTTTATAGTTGAGAAATTCCCACTCTCTAACCTGTAGCATTAGTGTTCAGGAAAACTGAAAAGGTACTGGATGCTGTTTAGTGACCAGAAGAGATGGCCTGGAAACATGACTTTTGGATTCTGTTTTTGTTCCACCAGTTTTTAAGCTCTCTGGACTTGGTTTATATCTTTAAATATGCAAGCCCAATTCTGCTTACCTACACGGTTCTTAATGAAACTTGGTGAATTGCAGTTATATTATTTACCTATATCTTACTAGCAGCGATAACTCAGCAGCAGGAGAAACAGTTAAAATTAGCGTACTTCTCTTGTTTGGTTGGTTTTACTGTATTTTTTCAGAATTTAATTGCTTACTCCCTTTTCCCAGTCTTGTTCCTATCTCTGCTCCTCCATGTGACTGAAACACTTTCTTTCTCTCTTTCGAGCCACTCACTCACTTCTTTATATATTTCCCCTTAAGCCCTTCCTTTTCTATTTAGCTTATGATTGACTCCCTTTGAAAAGCGTTTTGTGCTATTGTGTGTTAACTTAAATTGTATTTTACATAAAAGGTACGAGATAAAATAAAGGAGAGGGTGGGAGATGATGCATTAGTGTGTGGGCTGAAAGATGGAACAAAGGGTTGTTTTTTAATTCAAGCTGAAAATAGAAAATAAGATACTTGCTACACTTCTGTGCATGTCAACAAAACTGTGACTTTACTCACAGAATAAAAAGTATGAAAATTCTCTTTAAGCTACTGAGATGTGATAAGTTAAGAATCTAACCATGTCATTTGCTGATAAAAATAATCCTAGGCTTCTTTTTAAACACCTGTTATAATGTTGGACAATGTGAGCAAAAGAAAATAATTTGCATTATGAAAAACTCCTGTAAATATATCTGCTGAATTGCAATGTGCAGCTCCAGCAGGATATTGCTTAGAGAGATTTTGTTTAAAACATTTATTGGAGGCATATATTACAGTATATCATTTACTGGCTGGAAGCCATGCAATATGTGTCTTAACAAAAAAAAAATTACCTTGTAATATGAGCCCCTCCAAGGCATAATTATATAATAAAGTTCTTATTGGGAAAACTGGAAGAAGGCCAAGCCTTGTCCAAATATAGTGAGTGTCAGAGCCAAATTTATTATCCTTAGCTATTAACAGGAGAAGGCAGGTTTTGTTTACCAAGCCTAATTCTCTCCTAATTACAGCCACTATAAAATAATTACTATCCATGGGATAACAACACAAGACAGAGTGACTAACAGAAGAAACTGCAGGGGTTAGAAAACAGAGTGCAATTCTGTGTCATTTTGAACAGCTTGTGTACTGCCATGAACAAATTAACGGACTTCATTAAGGAATTATGTTTTAAGAGTGGCTTTGCAGTGAAGCAGTAAAGCAATTAATGCATCTTATTTGGTCCTAGATCTGAGTTCTAGTGAGGTTTTAGACAGCAACTTAATTTCTTTTTTTTTGATGTATCAGGTATAATAGGATGCAACCACATTACTGAATAAGATCAGTAATGAGTGTATGGAAAGGACTTTCTTTTGGACAAATGATACCCAGTCCCCATTGACTCAAAATGTTTTACCGAATGCATTCATACTAACCTAATCTTAATTGAATAAAAAACAGAGAGAGACCAAACTATGCTGTAAAACAACTTGCATATTCAAATATTTATTCCCATTATATTTTGGAAAAAACCTCACAGCACTAAATAAATGTTATATATAATGTCTGTGTTTGTATTTGAGCAAGGAAAGTAGGTTCTTGCAAAATTGTCAATATTTTATTGTTGCACTCTGTACAAATCAGAATAGAATATTTCTCAGTTGAAACGTAATACTTCATTAAATTTGCAGTGTTTCCATTGTCATTTTGCCTACCCTCTTCCATCTTGTCATACAACCCCAGAGGTGCACAACAGACCTAGGGCTAGGTTTTTTGCACAATTAAAGTGTATGTATCAAAATCAGCCTGTACACAACATATTCACAGTGTGAAAGGGTAGAGTTCAAGCTGTCTTCTCTCTGTAGTGGACACTTCACCCTATAGCAGAGCTAACTCCCTTATTTTAGTGACTTAGTGGGAACTGGCAAACTCAACACACTTGGGAGTCTGTTTTAGATACTAGTTTTAATAGGCCTCCAGATGGCCACATGAAAGCAAAAGGATTATTATAGTAGCCCCCAGCCGTGCCATTATAGATAAAGGTATATTAGAGTTTCCTTTACAAACCCCTTTTTTGAGGGTTTTATAACTCCATTATAAAATTCTCTTAGCACCAGAAGTCAATATAAAGTTCTCAGCCCACACAATACGTTTTAGGGTTTTTTTGGTATAAGGTATGTATATCAGTATAGTCTCTGTTTATCCTGTATACATAGCAGTGGTTTAGATTACTTTAAAGGGTACCTTTTGCCACAATTTAAAAAGAAGTTCATTATGAAAGTAAAATTTAAATGTGCGTACCCTCAGTTGGGGTGAATCAGCTCTCTGTCTTTTGAGATCAGCCAACTGACTCGTTTCTATCCACTAAGCATCCTCTCCTCCAGTTATGAATCTGACTGTAAGTACAAGAGCAAGAAGAGTGGAAACCAAAGCTAAGGCACGAAACTAAAGTAATAGAAGTGTTGTTGGACACTTAATGTGAATATCATGATAGCATCCAATAGAACTGGGACACACAAAACCAAATCCTTTTTAAACACATCTGCAAATTTTGGAACTGTCAGAATTCCGTGTTTTGAATCAAATCCTTGCTAGTTTACACATTGGTATCAGAGACAGGATGCTCTTTAAGCTATGGCAAAGCTGACTCTACTAGCTGCGTTTGTATGGGTCTCTGCTTTTGCCCTCATTTCCCTGGGCTCTAACATCAGTGGCATTATGTTATTAGAAAAGTTTCTTTGCACGTTTCAAACAAAACCTCAAAATCTAATTTCGTAAAACAATTCCACACAAGATTTCTTTGAAAAAACCAAAGGAAAATGCTGCAGTCAGTCAGTTAGCTTCTTTCTCTGTCTGACTGTAAAACCGAAACAAGTTTCGCATTCTTTTTCTGGTTTAATCAAAAAATTTCTCATAGTTTGACAAATTCTGAGCAATTTCCTGAACAGGGAAACAAGGAATGTGGACAATAAACCTAAGCAAGTATTAAAGAGACTTGCAGGCATGGAATCCCTAACTGATTTCTTTCCCTGGTTTTAACACTTGTTTTCTGATGTTAGACAGAAGGTGACTTATTACAACATGAACTTTATCTTTTCTCCACACGTCACATCTTTTCAAATCATACTTCAAAGTCCTCATTGCAAAGACCAGTCCTGTATGTTGGCATTGTAGAAAAGGAAGTGCCATTGTAAGATACTGTGTCAATAATTCTACATATTTATGAAGCCAAGTTGTGAATTGATATGATCCATCATAATGACTCTGCCATGTCAATGTCTGCATATTAACTGCTCCATTACAGGATGATACTGTGTCAATCAGAGTTTTTCAGGAGTCCAGAATCACTGCTAAGTTTTAGTCATTTATCTTCAATTGCATTAAAAATAAAAGGCTAACGTGTTTGCAGCATATTAAGTTACGCTTCTAATTAATACTAAAAGAAATGAGGACAACGAGCATGGAAACGTTTACCATTTTGCATGTTCTTAGTAAGTAAATATCTCTGTTTGGAAAAGAATATTGAACTCCAAAACCATTTTAGGAATATTTTAACTATGCTGCATGACTTTACACATCATTCTATCACATAAAATTAAAAACTCTACAAAGAGCTACAGCTTAAACATTATAATAAAATACAACACTTACAAATGAAATTTTATCTAATTTTACTTTAGATATGTGTCCCATATCTTCTTAATGGTTTCCTGAAGACCTCTGAGTTGATAAGTAGTGCATTTGAATGGGATACATGTCTTCAAATATTGCAGAAAATTCAAGTGTGAGATGTCACGTACTGTAGCAAATTTGCTACAATACCTAGGCACAAAAGGGTGAGTTAAGGATGGACTGTCAGCATGGAGGTCGTGACCTGCAATGGAAGTAATGTACAGATCTAGAGCACTAATGAGGGAAACAATGACTTCCACAATAATGATGCGCAATGCTGTATAACATCCCATGTATTCTTGTATAGCCTGTAAATGTCACAGGCCTCAACTAGAAATCAGAATTTCCTTGCTTTTGATTTTTTGTCTTCAGATGTTTGGTGTGTTTTGTAGCTGTAGCTTTTGCTCCACTTTATGTATAAGCCATTCTAGGAAGCTGTTGTCGCATCAATGCGACGTCATGAACATTACTCAGACAGTGAAGTACTTGTTGGTTTTGCATACATTTCAGAGGCCAAAAAAACAATTCAGGGCTCTAATTCTAGAAGTTATAGTAAGTTTATTTTATTTGTGCTCTGGAAAGGTTTTCATATGTGCTTTAGCAAGTAAGGTCTTCATTGTCATCTGAGTCAGATCTCTGTGTGCATATTTATGTTCTCAGAGTTATATCAGTTTCAGGATAATCTTTTATTAGAAATGCACTTCTGTCCAATCCCCGCTGTTGTAAAATGTGATTATCTTTTGCACAGAGTTACAGATACATTAGTTTCCAGTCTACATGTGTTATTCTTGATTACAGACAGAAAAGAGCAATTATTTGAAACGTTGCAAACTTAAATACATTATTTTTTGTGATTTCTGTATTTGTTTTGCTGTACATTGGAGCAGGGCTTGGAAGCTTTGTACTGCGTAAAGCTGGTATTCATTGTGAACTGTATCTGCAGTTGTTGTGCTGTAAGAGACGTTTCAGAAAGTGCTCTCATTTGCTGAGGAAACTTCACTTCCAACTATTGCTTATGAACTAGGTTGAACAGACCATTAACTAAAAAACCTTGGCAGGTACCAACATGTCCAGGTACAGTCTTAGATCTCCAGCACACTTGCTGGAGATTCAAGATGTCATCAGTAGATGTATTCCTGGTGTTATTACTATGATTTACTTAAAAATATTTAAAATCAGAATCATGCAGAAGAGCTGCAAACGTCTGTAGGTGAAAGCACTAACTTTACTATATCTTGAGAGCTTCAACCTACAAGAAGCAGGCACCATTGTGTCAGAGTACAATTGACAGTCTGTTAAGGGATACTAAAAAACAGGGCTGGAAATAGAAATAGAAACTAACTTTCAGCTTTATCAAGTGTGATGCTTCAAGGTCAGAATGAAATTCAGTGATGGGGCAGCACAAAGATGCTTGCACGGCAGGTGCCCTGGTCAATCTATAAACTCAGAGGCCATCAGTCTCTGCTTGTGCCAGCCTGCATTTTAATCAGAAGGAAAAATATGTGGCACAGTTAAGCATGCTTAGTGGTTTCCAATCAAGCAAGTCCCAAACCAGAATAGCAAAAATGCATCAAAGGAGTTTTAAGGCATATTGGAGATATATAAAATCTTGTCTACACAAGTATTGCTGAAGGAAAATTAGTTTAAAATTTACTAAGATCTCAGATTAGGCATTCCCTCCTCAATTCTCCTACAGTGCTGTAAATTGATCCTAGGAAGAACACACTTTTCTATGTCCTTTTTCATTTTGTCCTACGCTGGCTTGCAGGCTAGTGGGATGACTGAAGGCAGTATCAGTGGTCACAAGTGTACACTGTGTTTGTGGACTTCCCCTCCTTTGAATTTGTTTGTTCAGTACCATGTGGTGCTTCGCCTCGGAAGATATGATCAGATTTGAACAGGAAATTTGTTAAGTGTGGTCTGGTTTGGGGCGATTGGAGGGCGGTAGCAGTGGGTCCTGCCTAACTGACAAACACACAACACGGGGAAAAGAGTAGCTGTAGGAGAGTCAGTGACGCAGAGGGAGATCCAGAATTAAACAAACCTTTGGGGCTTTTTTGCTCTTTTTTGTAGGCAGAATAAATACCTGCTCATTTCATGAGCCCTATATTCTTCATTTTCTTTTTTACAGACAAATAACAGGGAAAGGGTAACTCAGCTGAAGAGCTTTCTAGTTGTGATCAAATTCAAATTTGAATCCAGAGAAGTACTAATGTGTAGCAAGTGAGAATGGTGTTATTTTCATTCTGCTCTGCAGAGTGATAAATTAAGTGGCTTAGTGTTCAGCTGATTCTTTTCTCCCTAAAGCACTTTGTCATGTCTACTCTTTACAGAAGGTGAAGAGTTTCTCCCTCCAGCTGTTTCACTCTTTTCCTTCCTTCACATCATCTTCCTTCCCACCCCTCCTTACCTTTCTTCTGACTTTAAGATATGGGAGTTTTGTGATAATCAGTATTCCTTACATGTGCTCATAAATATACACAAATGTGCCGAACAGTGCCTGGGTGGTGAAACGTCCCTTAGCATGATGATACTTCACAGATGACCTAACACGTTGGATATTTTAGTTTTCCATGTCATCAGCATAGCACAACCTAGGTGCTGTGGCATGTCTTCGATGTGTCAGCTCACTGGGTATGTACTTCACCAAAATGGCTTATGTATGCACAGCAGACGTACCTGGGATTTTCAGATGTGCCACAGCCTAGTCAGAGGTAAAGCAGCTGCTCTTTTAACAAGGCTGAAGGGCATACAGACAGAAATCCTGAACATATGCTCAAAGTCTCAGATTTTGCCTAGACAAGATTTTGAGACAGAAAAAGAGAACATATCCAGATCTTCATCTGTCCTAATCTCTGCATAGCCATTTCTCAGCATGGTGTTAAAAGCATAATGACTTCTTCTGAAGCCAGAACTAAGCTTGCTGGACAGACGCTTTCCTCTCAGTTGCATAGCATGGCCGCCTACTCTGATGCTTTTTCGCTGTGAAATATATGTAAAATATATAAGACGTGGCTCTGCCTGCTGCGTACCACCAATATTATCTGCTAAATTTCACAGGGAGAGTTTGGAAGCATGCTGGCTTCTATGTGATCATAAAGGTCCATTGTTCAGTGATGCATTTATGAGTTTCCTGACGTATACGGCAAAACTTATCACAGATGTTGTACAACAATATTATGATAGCACAGAAGTGAAGTAACTTGAGATTTATTAATATATCCTTGCCTTTAGAGAGAGATTTTAAAGGTAGTGATGATCTTAACTCCTATTTCCTGACAGTCCAGCCTCTCACACAGTGGAAGTTCCTCATTATACTGCTGCCTTTCCTTACACTTTGGGTAGATAATTTACTGTAATGACAGAAATAATAAAGCTGTTCCATACCTATAATAACAGATACTGTTGTAACAGTGTGCAAGGGAGGTATTTTCAAGTATTGTATGGTTATTTTTCCCAATTTTTGCTTCCTCCGTTACCGTAGGGCATTCTATTTTCTCTTTTTCTCTCTCATATAGCCACAGCTTATTAACAGAGTTCATTAACAAATGTACATCGCTCCCAATGTAAGCACGCTTTTGCATGTAACTTCTCTGAAACTGTGTTCCTCAAACTTGTGTGTTGCTGTTTGAAATGGAGATATGTGAATTGAAAGCCTCCCACAGTACCTTGAAGATAATGCTAAAATACATATACAGGAGAAGCAGCAAAAAGCCCTATGAAAGCTTAGTCATCCTAAGAGGTCTTGAACCAGTGTCCTTCTGAATTTTACACTGTAACACAATATGCAACTGCAGGCCGACCCACCAGTGATAATAAATGGGAAATTGTGAGGGCTACTGAGCACTGTGCACATTTTCCCAGTGGATCAGGGCATAGTTTGTTAGCACAGGTGTTCCTGTAATTGTGATTCATTGGGGTAAATGCTCGGTGCTCAATGGCCCTCTTCCACTCCCGTCTTCTCCTGGGGGTGTATTGATCGGATTGGTACTGACCTGCGCTACTGCATAACAAGTAAACCTACACAGATGGGGGCTCTATTCATATTCTAAAGGTTAAACCACAGCCCTATAAAATATTAAAGGGGAGATTTTTTTCAAGTGCCCAAGAAGTTCAGAGCACAAATTGCTGAGACGTTCTGGAGATCACCGACACTAAATTCCACGTGTGCTTTTTGAAAATCCCTCCCTAAACCACTTAAAGCCAATAGTCTGGGCAGGTACGACTCATCTTGGTTTCGTAGAAACCCGTGATACGGTCTTTGTGTAGGCTTATCAGGGTTTTTTGTTGCATTACTATTCTGATGAAAAATTTCCTTTCTACAAAACTGTTTTTTTTCTTGGAAGAAACTGTTGGAGTAAATAAGTTTTCTTCAGGGAAATCCAGATGACAAGTCTTTATCTGTTTACTTGGATGATTTTTTTATCAATTAAATTTTCTGCCTGGAGGCTAAAAAGTTCCAAGTTGCCCAAAAGAAGAATTTGTTTTCAAGGAATTTTCAAATTCCTTTCTCCAAAATAGTCCCTTTTTTGACTTCTAGTCAGCTTGAACAAAACCATTTTCAGAATATGACTATTCACACAAATACACATGCACGTACATACTCAAATGCTCCCACGCGCAAACGTACACGCATGCACTCAAACGTTTTTGTGTATATACACGCACAGACACTTAGAAATGGGGTTTCTTCCCAAGCCAAGTCTAATCCAGCCACTCTGTTTGGATGGAAAAGCAGCCGGACCAGGACGCCCTGTTCTTGAGGCATCTCCACTTTCCTCTGTTGCCCTTATGCTCCACTTCTGTTCAGGAACTTGAAGAAGAGCCAGCAAAAGTCAGCACTCGGAGATGAAAATTGATCACATTCCTTGTAACCTGCAATTAACGTGGCCCGTTGTAGCCTCCTCTGCAAAGTTCGTGTTAAGGCCTCTCTGCTGCGTACGTTGCATATTAACTGAGTTCTGTGTCTGGAATGGGGATGTTTGGAGTACTGTCCCATACCATCCCCCCTTATGATAAAGCAGAATTTACATCATGTTTTTGTAAAGCTTCTCTGTCTAGAGCTACAGTGATTTGTGAGGTTTTTCAAGTTTCAGTCTAAAAGAAACGTACGGTAAGCTTTATGCCTGCAAGCATGGACTACACATTGGAATATGTGGGATTTTTTTTTGTGTTCATAGAGACATTGTGTGTCCAGTATATTATATATATTATGATGTGTGCATACAAGTCTTGCTCCAGGCATGCAACACATCTTTACCTGGTCAAAATGTAGCCCTTGGCAATTAACTGCTTCTTAAGAGAATACGATTCTAGATGACGCCTCTTTATGACAATGAACATATTTCTGTGTATGAAAGGACTGACTCATGTCCTTATATGAAACATTCATCACTTCCTGTGCTTTTAAATCACTGCGTTAGTCCATATCATCCACTGATAAAGAAAAAACAATTTATTGTGAAATAGTTATAAGTAAAGAAATACCCTGTGAGGATACAATAATTGTGTCCATTTCCCCATCCCCAATGCTATGAAATAATAAAATGCTAATAGATGCAAATTATGCATGCTCTTTGATGCATGCTAAAAAGGCACCATTTAAAAAACAGAGGTAACTTTAGTTAGGGATTACCAGTGGTCACTGCATGACTGTTTTCTGTTTATACCTAGCTTCAACCATAATGTACAGTTTCATTTTAGGGGACTGTGAATCTATCTGTCTATTAACCGACGGGCTAAGCAAATATGAGTTCCTGATGGGTTAAAAAGAAAAAAAAAATCCTTCAATTCAAAATAAATTCCACAAGGAAATCTTGGAAAAAGAAAACAAACATTGCCCCCAATAGGACAGTCACTGTGACTTGAAGAAAAGAAAATTGAAATACATGAAAAATCAATGAGGTAATAATTAAATTGTGGAGCCCACAGTACGGTGACCAAAGCTCAGCATGCATTTGTTAATGTATACTGGGAACTGGGGTAATCAGCAGCGAAAGGAGAGCAAAGAATGTCTGTCATCCTGAAGCTAATTTCACGATCAGACTCTTTAAAAACACATACCTCCTACAGTATACAGGGATATTTATAGGAGGTTAAAGATACAAATTAAAGTCCAGGAGACTATACATTCCTGATTACCCAGCATTCTTAAATCAGCCCCTTCTTCATTCTCACACCTGGGCCTCAGCTGCAGCGTAGCTGTCATTTACGCTATCCATGGCACAGGATTGATGACAGTCATTCGCTGATGAAGCTGTATACATCATTTCTGTCCAGGCTGCACTGGCCAGATGGACCCTGACCATCCATCGCCTGTCAGGGACGCATCTGTTCACACTCCTGCTAGGGGTACTAACAAGTCATTGGCTTTCCGAAAGGACAGTGTCAGCTGGATAGGGCACAACATAAAAACTGTTGTTGTTGTTCTTATATTTTTAATAGGGATTCTACAGCAGCTTTTTAAGCTGTAAAAACGATGATTTCCACTAACTTGTAAGTTAAAGAAGTTGCAAAAATCCTTCGTGCTGTTGCGAATGCTTTTTGAATTCAAAATATAGAGAGCCTGACAGACAGTTCTGGTAGATGTTTGTTTCTTCAGACAGACAGACTGCTGGGCTAAGAATTTATTAGACGTGACTACATGGTGATCTATTGTTTCTCTCAAAAACTAGAAATATATGCAGATTTCTTTGTATATCTAGCATTGTCCATGAATATTCTTCATGTGGAATGTCTTTGATATGGATTAAACTTTCTATCTCACTGAAACGAAGGAGTGGTGAAGGAATATGTTACAGTTCAATCTGTAGTGTAACCCTAGCCATCAGTAAGATAAAAACAAGCTCCTGAAATGATTGTTTTCAGCAATGGACCTTATTCACCCACACAAAAGTGGCTTTTGCTGTAGATACAAAAAAAGTAGGAATGTTGGTTTAGGGCAGAGGCTATAAAGAGACATTCACAACTCAAATACGTTCTCATCCCTCTGCTGTCTTAGGGCTAATATGGCCATGACTATATAGAATCACATATTATGGTGGTTTTCACAACTCAGAAAACAAAACTATTTCGCTGTATGAGAATTTGCTTGGGAGTGTTTTCAGGAATGCTCTTTCGGTAAGAATAAGAAGGCTGTATGGTATCAGCTCTCCAAAATGACATTGAGGAGCAAGAAACATGCTGGTGTCCTGAACAGCGGACAGGAATAGGAAGAGCTCCACTACTGAAGGGGGGCTCTCCTGCCTCCCTGGCATGCCCGCCCCGCTCGGGGGGCACCTCCTCCTTGCTTGGTGACTAAGGAAAAACATTCAACACCCATGAGATAGCCAGTTTATTTTTTCTCCTTATTTCATGTGTCCTAATATTTTTTTATTTACTTTTTAGTGTACTCGAGAGTATTTTGAAGGAAATATTCAATTTCACATGCATTTATGGCTTAAACAGTGGGTTAAGAAAAAGATCTTAGTAGAGCAGGAGAATGGGAAGAATTGTGAAATATGGGTTCTTCTACAGGTGATACTCTAGTATTGGCTATTGTGGATTAATGATACTTCACCACTTTCACAAGAAGGTCTCTTCTGAGGCCCTCCTTTGAGTAATACAACATTTGATGACTCCTTAGCAGTTCACAGGTGCTACTCATGAATTTGGTCAGTTATTCACAAAGAAAGAAACCGAGGAACTAAGAAAACCTGAGCACTTCAATACCCCTTCAGTTTATTTAAGAATAGGGGTTTCTATTGAATATTTGCACTTTTATTTCTCTTTTACAGCCCAGCTCCACTCCAGTATAAACAGAGAGTGGAGACTAAGCCTTTTCCATATGAAATGAAAGTTAAAGGGATGTGGTATTGTCTCTAGTTAGTACGCTGTGCTATCCTTCTAGAAAACAAGAATAAACCACTATTTATCTCTTGAAATACTACATACATTTTACACTTACTAGCCAAAAGGACTATTGATTTTAATTTTAGTTATCAGAAAACTGCCTAAGCCATCTTCAGTATTTTTGCTTTATCTTGCTTTGTTTAATTTTTATTTATCTGGAGGTCAGGGCTTGATTGGATACGACATTACCTTTCCATGTTAAGAAGTATTCCTCCATAAGCGAAACTAAAATAGCAAGAAGATTTTTTGAAAGTATAATAGACCTTTGTTAATCCAAATAATTATATTTCAGTGTTAATTCTCTTATTTAATAAAAAGACTAATAAATTGTATCATATTTTGAATTTAAAAAGAGATCTTTTTACAGTGATCGTATTTTGTCTAAGTTAGGAAACTAATTACGTATGTGGCAAAGGAAATAGTAGCTGGTGAATTGTCCTTGATGGGTACTTGTAAGAGGGAATTTGACTTCACGGTAGTGATAAATTAACCGGTCTCTCTTTCTGAAATAGTGCTGGATAGGCTATAATTCTAGCATGGTCAATGTATCAGGTACGGGTCTTGAATGCATGGACTACATAGCTTAAAGAAGGGTTAAACAGAGCAAGGACTGTAGATCATAGCGTAAGTTAGACAAAGGCCATCAAAACCAAAGCAGGCATAAACCTCCAGCCGTCCTGGAGTATAGAAGGACAATAGCTAGATGCTGGGCTTGCTGTGTGGTGGCGGGACTCTGATACACTGCAGTTCTGTGGTTTGTTTTCTGCAATATCCTCAACTACTGCAAGATCACATTACAGAGACAATAGTGGTATGAAATTCACAATGCTTGCAAAGCAGGTATTGATATTTAATCAGTCTGCTTTTTGAAAAGCTGATACTGTGACATTTTATACCAATGATTTGAGGCCTAGATTTTTTTTGTTACACTTCTTGTAGATGTGCTTAAGGAATTTTTTGGTTTTGGATAACAGACTCGATGTATTACTTGTTTGGTGATCACTGGCAGCATAACATGAACCGCAGTGTTACTGAAACTCTGTAAAATTTCTCCCTCAGAAGAACCTTATGACCTTGTACATTTAGAGCCAGTACACGAGTTCTGCTTAAATTCTTTTGGGTGCTAAGAAATTGCAAAAGGAGCCAAGGCCATTTGAGTGACCTCATGTAGATCTGGGACAGTGAATTGACTGTCGATGGGGGGGGTGGGGGAGAAATCTAAATGAAATATTTTGTTTCAATAGAGTTTTTTGTTTGGAATTGTCCATTTGTTTCATTCTCTTTTCCGGATTACTATTTCATGCATTTAGAATAATATTTAAGTACTGTAAAACAAGTAAACTTTTCCATATATATATATTTTATCTTTCCACTGCATTTTATAAGAAAAACAAATTCTTCAGACTTGAACTTTCCTCTAAGATGGAAATATCTTTTTGTAACTTGTAGAATAACTGAATAGTAGTTTGCTTCACAGTAAACAAAACTGAGCTAATACTACAGTAACATGCTATTCTTGTTGAAGTTTACACTCAGCAATATTTATTGCTGAATTCTAAAAAGCTTTAATTATTGAGGAGGATAATCTGTGCCAAGTAAAGAAGATTATTTCAATTAAAAACAAAACCATATAAAGAAGGGAGACTTATAAACACGCTTGTTTAAAATGTTTTATATATATTTTTAAATAGAATATAGATTTGTTTATATAATAGAGTGTATGTAAACAAAATAGTAATATATGAACAATGATATATGGTATATAAATAAAATACTTAAAATAGGTACTTAGAAGAACAGCTCACAAACACATCTGCAGACAAATTACAGTGGAAACTGCCTTGATAGAGAAGGCCCTTTGAGAAATTTTATTGCACGACAAGTATTTTAATGTGCAGCCTGAAACGAGCAACACACGGGAGTTAAAGGAAGTGTGCTCATGCAGGAGAAAGCCAACGGGTGTAATGGCATTGACTGGTAAGACTAAAAGCAAAAGGAAAGAAACACACATCAGTTCTTTCATGATGATAAAAGACTTCCTAATAATGTCTTGTATTGACAATGCTATCGTGTCATATATGTTTAAGTACTGATAGCTTAAACCACACCTTGTGGAACTGACTGCAGGAGAAAGAGAATTAAGAAGAAGGATTTTCCCACTTATTTCAATTTATCTAATACAATAAAAGAAGAATAAATTCTACAGGCTAAATTCACACTTACGTCCAATAGCCAAGAAATAAAAGCAAAGTCTTGGCCATATTTCAAATTCCTGCTTGATTATATGTCCATCAAAGAGCAGCTCCTACACCATGTGTAAGAGCCTATGTGCTGTATTTTAACATCAGAAAGGCAGAATACCATGTGGAGCATGTACCCACCGAGCCACATAGAAGATCCACAGGATACAGAAGGGCACATGTGCGAAAGTAAAAAAGATCAAAACAGGATCTCAAATACCATATATCTTCGTTTTGAAGCCCCTATCAATTAGTAACAGTTCATTTTTAACAACCACAGCCTTACCATGCAAGCCACAAAGCTTCAGCTTCTGAATTCCCATGTAGGCAATGATTGTTTGAGTAGATTTACCTTGTGTAATGACAATTTTGCAATATTTCTGGGAATGCTGACATTTCATTCCAGGATTAGACACTGAACTCAAGGTTATGATTTTCTCACAGTGGAAGCTGGGTTAGGTTTGGTCATTATTTTCACAAGACCTTGTCAAGAATAACCTAGATTGCTGGTTGGTGGTAGTCTTAGTGGGTGGCATTCTACCTTCAGAAGCAGTTTTAAAAAAACCAACATCACATCAGCAACTCTGTTGGCTTCCGAATAGAACGTAATGTTGAGATTTAGAGAAGCTGAGATCCTGCCCAAGTAGGACGTTAACCCGTGTCAAATAATGAGTTTATGTTGCATATTTGTGGGGTAACTACTTAAGTCTGGACTTCCTTAGAAGTAAACTGAAATTTACAGTCTATGAAGCAGGGTCAGGCAGTGTTTGACATTTCATTCAAAGGTCAATACTAAGAGCTAGCAAAGCTGCAGTGTGAGGTATCAGCTGCATACTAGTCTCAATTCCTAGGCACCAGTGGTCTTTTTACCTAGAAGCCTACAAGGGTGAATGATGAGTTAAAAACAAAAGGTAAAATTAGGCAGAGTGTGATTCTTAAATTTTTTTCAGTGATCTACGTGCTTTATAAGTATAAGAAAGCTGAGCTTTTGTTCCTTATTTTCTCGTCATGTTGTCTCAAACATAATTCCTGAGCACTGAGAGGCAGGTGAAATCTCACAGCAGTATGGAGTCATTTAAGTTGAGGAGATGAGCATTTAGGGGACCAGCCTCACCGGGCACTGAAATTCACATTCCAAAGAGCTGTTCCAATATCCGATAAGGTATCCAAGGCTAGGGATGTGTACTGAGATCTGGAGGGCAGAAGCTGTAATTTGACTCAGTTCCAAGAAGTTGGCGTCTTTTGCCAATGTAGTAATGAAATGTTGAGCCATTGTGTAACACTGAATTATGATACTACTATCATAATACTACACTGGTTCAAAATTTCAGTTCATGTAGTCCTGTATGTCCCAAAAAAGTAGGATTTGACCTTACCATCAGACCAGGTTTGAACCATTTCAGGATACTTTCTTGGATGAAAGGTGGCATTGTGTCAGACCAGATCTAAGTCCTTGCTGAGCTGGGTTCATTTCAGAACCATGATGAGGGATTCAGTCCCGCAGGCTTTCATCACACCACGTGAGCCTGAAGCGACTGAATGAAATTCTGTGTGAGGACTCTGGTAGTATGTCTCTTCTTGCATGTCATCCGTCTACCACTTCTGTCACGAACAGCAGCCTAACCTGTATGGAGATGTGTTAGTTGCTGCATGCACAGTTACTTATTAAATCCAATAGTGTCAAATTGGAAGTTAAAGATTACAAAGTGTTTTAAATTTTTAGGGAGAAAATACTATGAAGAAAGTGTCTCAGAAATTTCAACGGGATACAAGATTCCTCACTTCCCAGGCTGCTCTGATGGAAGTAGTGTACATGGAGAGAATGAAACAAATATATATCTATATGTTAATCCTGATTTCATAATATTTAATTACTTCTGAGTAACTTTAGTTTTGAAAAGGTTACTTTATATGTTTTATATACACACAGAGACATGCATGCATATATTGGCCTGAATAGAACTAGAACAGGCTAGCTATTATCTTTTTAATGAAACAGATCTGAATTATGTGCAGCATATAAGATACCTAATTTTTGGTTTTAGTAAAATAGATTTATATGGGAGCATATACTGCATATAGTATTTCAAGTACATGCAAACCTGTTCTGTTACCTTATCATAAGTATTATTTATATTTCACTTCTATTGTAGCTTAAATCTCACCTCTTTTTAAGCATTTTTTCAAGGATATCAAAATGCCATGATTGGTACTCATAGCTCGGAATAGTAACGCGCATAAGTTCTATTTAAAAATATATATATCGCTTCTAATCATGACCTGGGTGAAGAAAGACTGGGTGCCTGGCTCCATGTCCCTGGGGAGCATGAAGATTTCTCAACAAGCTGAGCAAATGAAGGGGCTTAGTTTGCCGACTTGAGAGGGCTCTAGTTTGAGGCTTGTATGTTTTGTGTTCCAAGACTAGCTATTCTCAGGTTGTTATAATTATTAAGAAATCGCTACCTATAGGTCCAGGGGCATTTTTTTAATACAGTGGATGCAGAGCCACCTATTTGACCTTGGCTGCTCTCCTTCAAACTACAAATATAAACTGTCGAGACTGAAACACAGAAGATTTTTTCTTTCTTTCCTATACGAAATAAAATTTGATATGGATTCTTCTCTCATGAAAGTAATCAAGTAATTAAAACTGAGATGACTAGGAGAAGGCCTGCCTGGTGAGCAGATGCTCCATGAAAAATAAATAACTTCTCAAACTTAGCAATTTAATTAAAGACAATAGAGAATACTTCTTCAAGAAAAACTAACTCTTAAATGTTTTTGTTATATACTCTCTGTTTCCCTCATTATGACACTGACCAGGCTGTAGGTAACAATAATGATTCAAATTTTTTTATTTTTTTTACAAGACATCTCTACAATAAGATTTCCAGGTGTAAAATACCTTTCAGTTATCCCCAAAATACTTTGTAAACTGACTGCTCTTGACCTGTGAGGGAGGGAAATATTATTGTGCCTATCTCAAATGTGAGTAAATTCCAAGTGTTGGTGAGCCTAATGGTTTAAGGTTTGTGGGGAAAGGACGTGGGTATTCACATAGTCCCACTACAAACCAGCTGCTGATTCACTTTGTGGTCAATGGGATAATACGGCTAAGAGCAGGCTGGTTAACTGAAGATCAGTAAAAGAAGAGTTAAAATATGGGATTATTCTGAGAGAATGAAGGAGAAGAACATTTATGATCAATACCAGTCAACAAGTGTTAAGAAAGTAGAGTCTGTCAAGTAATCTTGATTATATTATTTGTTTTGATTAGAAATGTAGTTTTCCATGCAACTGCACAGTTGTATTTCTCAAGCATTCAGTATCACTTGACTTGATACCCCATGGTATTCTGATGAAAACCCACCCTCTGTACTGTCAGCTGGCAACCGGAACATCACCTATTTTAACTATAATGGGGAAGTCCTTTCTTAGTAGAATTTTGCAAGATTTTATTCAGATCCACTTAACTTTTTTTTCATCAAGAATCTAAAATCAAATATGAAATAAAAGCCATGTCAAATACAGAAGCTGGGAAAGTGGAAAAAATAAATCAAAGGGCTGAAGCCAGATAATTAGTAGGTAAACCGAGACCTGTTAAAGCATTTTCTGGATACGGGTAAATTGCACATTTAGGATCATTTTATATACTTAGTATCTGAGAATGAGGGACTATACCTTGTAAGCCAGTGCCACAAAAAAGCCCTGAGAAAGTGGTAGGAGGAATAGTACGAGGTCCCATTCTAATGTTGTAACAGAAATGTGAACGCAAATACTGCAATGTTTTGGAATGAGTAGGACAGGGATGTAACTACTGGTTCATAGCACATTGGTGAGACCACTGTTTGAATAACGCATCCGGTTTTGCTGATCCTCGTTTTTAAAAGAGCTAATAGGAAAGACCTACAGAAATTGCTTAAATACTGGAGAAAATGTGTTCTTTGAGAAGCAGTTTGATCTGTTTAGTTTAGCTAAAGTTTGATCTGTTTAGAGCACACGGGTTTCATCTTCATTTGAGAAGGAAAATATTGAGTGCATCTGATTCCTTTGATCAAGTGAAAGCTGTCACAGGACTGAGTGGTCATCAGTTAGAGCCAAACACATTCAAATTAGCCAAACACAATTTTTAACAGCAAGGACTATAAATCATCAGAATAAATTGAATATAAGAACATAGAATAGAATGTAAGAAAGGAAGTAAGAATTGCTCACACCGTTTACTTCTATTTCTCAGATATGACATTTGCAAAAGACTTACACATAAAGTTTGCAGCACTTTGAAATGGCCAGAAAGGGTTTTGAAATACTTCAGTGAGTACTGGCACACCAAAGATTTTTCAGGAAAGGTACATAAAACATAAATGTAAATTTAATGTCTTACTTAATGTCATATCTTAACAAATAAGTATACATTTAAGGAGACTTGTTACTTTCTTGCTGGCTCTCAAAACCGAAGAAAATGTGATTAGACTGTTGCTGTGCTGTGGTGACCCTGCTGAAACCAGCACACGGGTGGAGTACCCGCATTGCTGTGGTCTGCAGATCTGGTCAGCACATGCGGAAACTTGCAGTCGGAGTGCTTGCTGTTCGTCCCATACCCAAGTGGTTTTGGAAGTAAATTGATTTTATTACCCCAGGTTTGGGGCAAAATTTGTCTTCAGATGTGCATATGAAGCAGGCCCCTGCTTTTGGGGGAGGAAGATGTGCCTCAAAGTTCTGTCTAAGCTCGCAGGAGCTCCAGAAAGAGCAGCACTTTTGCTTTAAGGTGTTGAGCTAGTAATTAATTTACCAGAGTAGTCCCAGTATTTTTTACATGTTTAAGGATATTTCTTCTTGTAAATTTTTACAGTACATTTGGGATGCAGGAGTTGTTTTTCATTTTAAAGGCTCTTAAAAATACGTCTGGGCATAGTTTTCTGACCAAGTGGTCCAGAAAGGGTTTGATAATACTTAAAGCTGTTAAAGTTCTGAAAGGACTAGCATTTCCTCCAGTTTTTCCTAACTTGATGCATTTAGATATCATGGCTGGAATTTTTCCACGATAGCAGCCATAAAAATGAGATAAAATACGTTTTAATCCGAACCCAGTAACAGAGCTACTACATCTGATCGGATAGCATGTTAATATATGTGCAGCGTGTATATAAGCAGTAAACAGTAACTCTTTTTCCTTAGCCAGTTAGCTGGAGAGTTCATTACATTCCCTAAGAGGTGCAAAAGAGGGGAAGGAAGCCAGTGTGGAGTTATTAATTGTCTTATGACTCAATTCTAATCACTTCAGTCAGTGTGACTGACAGAGAAATGCTTTCCACTGTGATTGAGAGTATTGATTTCTCAGCCCCTTTTGGGGCACACTGGAGAGACACAATCAGAGCCTTCACTTTCAAAAAACCTCTTCATCTGCCTTAATCATCTGATCGATAATCAGCATCAGTGCTGGGGATCTTCAACAAAGCCTTCTCCAATGTCTTTATTTTCTTTCCTCCATTGGGCTACAAATCTGCTGAGTCAAGGTGATCATCA